>NC_049986.1:23462629-23520090 GCF_000003815.2 Branchiostoma floridae | reverse complement strand
TCACCTCGCAGTTTCCCATCATACAAGTAAGACTATAGCATCTACGAAAAGTACAAAAACCTACCATACCATCTACAACATACACTGTTGTGTATTATATGGCATGGAGGGAGGGGGAAGGGAGTGGGGTGGGCAAACTACTTAAACAAATGGCTGAATAATCCCCAGGGTTGTAGCTGAGAGAGCTGCATACACGGAGCGTTCTTTTTTTGTTCCGGTTGTTGTTGTTTTTACGCACGATTGAATTTATGCAGTAAGAAGACGTCTTTTTTGCAATCTGATGATAAAAAGCATCGAAAAAAGGCTGAAATGATTTGAAAATTTGCCTAGATTTTTCAGTGATTTCAGAAATTCTGTTACTCCGCGGTGAGACATCGGTTCTGTTTATATTCTGTTGTTACTTGGGAATCAGTTATCAGTTTTAAACTCCAGAGCTGCCCTAAGCAAATTGATGAAAAGGGAACGAAAAATGACTCAAAGAAAGTTGAACGAACGCTTAAATAAATTTATGTTGAATACTAAATATTGAACATAAATTTATTTAAGCGTTCGGTCAGGTGTAGTTATAGCCCAAACAACAGAAAACTAAATCCCCGCATTGTTGATAGACCAGCTCCTTCTTACCGACTGATATCTCGGAAATCCAAGTTTTTTTAAAACTTAACAAGCGGAAAATCCGATCTTGGGTTTCCGAGATATCAGTCGGTTAGAGCTGGTCTATCGACAATGCGGGGATTTAGTTTTCTGTTGTTTTTGCTATATCTACACCTGTGAATCCCGAACAGTGGCTAGAACTACGCGCATGTACTAACGATTGGAAAATACGCACAAAGAGCGTCAAGGAGCTACTAATAAACCTGGCGTAACTTACAGCTTTGATATGGTGGCATATTTTCTAGACTAACACTGGACATGCTCCTTCAAACCCTCCACGTTGATGAACTGAACCCCTAATGACACTTCATGAACCATGGGTAGAAGAGGAGTCCCCACCCCCTTGATTAGCAACAAACAGGCCATTATATCTGAATGTCGTTTGCCCCGAAAACATCTACGTAACTTACTACACGCTCATGAAGGGCGCATTCTACAAAAAGATCGTCCGCTACATACACCTTGTTTGAAGATAAAAAAAAAAGTGGTGGCAGAAAGGTTTAGAAGCGCATTCCCACGGTTTGCACCTAGTTATATACACAGAACCGTAAACGGTATTCTCCAAACTTGCCGACAAACGTATCTCCGGAAACAGAAGGACACCCAACGTTGGATTGAATTAGACAACATGAAAAGCATATAATCCACGCACCTGGTTTGACTGTCTGTTGAACTTCGGCTTGAGGGAAGTTGAAATTAAGCGACAAATCCGCTGCAATCTTCTCGTACGATTGAGTATGGGATTATTTCAAAGCTATTCTCTTCCCATGACCTCTCACCTAAAATGGCCGTCACAACATAACACTAAAAAGCTACGTTTTCTTCAATGTAGGACAAGGGTCATATTACATCGTTTCCGGTGTCTTGCCTGTGCAAGGCATGACTCGACTCATGCACGCCTCCTTTCGGTGCTCACAAGTTTTGCAGTAGGATAATTAAAAATTGAAAGATGTGGATGGGATAATCATTTCTGAAATCATTATATAATATACCATCTTTCAGACGTTTTGTGTCTCAATTGCGTTGGTATTTACATACACTCCTCCAGGGAAAACAAGAGCCTGAAAACTCAAACCTGAATGAAATGTTTTGTTTTGTGATGGTCTGACAGACATCGAAACGTTGGAAGTGAGTACAAATTTGGTTGTGTAACAAAGAACCTTGCTACATGAGTAATCTACCAACCTTTCACTTTCACTTTTATACATCAACCTGATGAAACTATTTACGGATCTCTATTGTTACAGTTACCAATCGAACACTTTTGGACAGAATATGGAGTTTAAAATGTTTATCGCTAGAAATCCCTTAGCAAATGTATACAGCTAAGATTACCAATATCTATGTTCGTTGCATGTTTTGTGACGTTTTCGAAAAAAAAAACGAATTACGGATATTCAGTTTCTAACGTCGGTATTTTATCGCCACGCAAAATTCATTCTACTTATGAAACAGTAGCAATTTTCTCTTCCAGTCAGGGTGACCATCATTTGTCTCTATTCATTGACGTAAAAGCGTGCTGTTTTGTCTTCTGGGTGCCATACGTTATATTTCAAAGTCATGGAACAAATCTTTCAAGTAGATGATGCTCAAGACCAAGTTTAAGGCAACAGCCCATCCCTTGCTTTATTTAATGCAAAGCGTCAAGCAAATGGACAGGAAATGTTCCTTAGCCTTTGAAACATGAAGTGTTGCAGAACTTTCGAGCTCCGCAAGGGGGCGTGGATAAGCCTTGAGTTGAGCCATCCCTTGTACTTTCGAGCTACAACACACAGATATGATACCGGAAAAGGAAATGAGGTAATATCCCCCATACCAAACATAAAAATAATGTATCAGTTGCTTCTTTGTGCTTTGGTTTGACGGCCATTTTAGGTGAAAGGTCGTGTGAAAAGAATAGTCAAAGAGTATTGTATGATACTATAATCCCATAACCGTAAGATAAGAAAGCATTACATTTGCCGCTTCAATTCAATTTTCCTCAACAGACAGTCGAAACAGATGTGCATCTGCTTTTCAAGTTTAATTCAATCTCAGTTTTGATGTCCTTTTCTTCTCTCAGAGACAATAATATCCTCCCACCTTTCCTTAACATCTTTACAGACGCTAAAGCGGCGTGAAGGCACAGATTGTGTCACAATAGTAGTTTAATATGTTTCAGTTTTTTTGTCTATCCTTGCTGGATTTTGTGTGTAATTTGGCATTGGCTTTAATACATCTGTATGTAGTGGAAAAGTAATAATCTAACATAGTAAATTGTGTACAGAGTGCTGCCTGTGGATTTATCCGTACACCAAGTTGGGGATTACTGTAGAAGCGTAAACCACAGGAACCCGTTTGTAAGATTTTCTGTTTCCGCTACATGTTCTGGAACCATACATATCAATGGAGCTTACCAAAGGAGAAGAATACAAGATAAAATGATTTATGTTCCATTAATTTTTGTAGTTACCTGGATTTAGGTAGTGCCCAGCTTAGGGCGTTGCGTATTAGTAGTCAACCAGACAACCTACAATAAAAACAATTGTAATTTGTCCGTGGTGGGGGACGCGGAGGTAAACGATCCCAACATTATTTTTTTCTATTTGCTTTTGGACAGACGAGGACAATGTGTCACTGCACTCAAGTTTTTACAACTTATATTAACAGTGACACATACACAGTACAGACAGAAGGTAAAGGTCCTTTTTTTCTTTTACCTCCCCGACCGAAGTCAGGTATCCACTTATTCACGTGGACGAAGTGAGTAAGGTCGGGTTTAGTGCCTTTCCCAAGGGCACAACGTCGGGGGCACGGCGGGTATCGAATGCGGGACCTCTAGATTCCGAGCCGAACGCTCTACCAGTTACGCCACACACGACGCCATGACAAAATAAAAATTTATTTTGTTTGTCTGTTTGTTTGTTTGTTTATCTAGTTAACCAGGAGGGATACATATCGCCATTCAATCGACGGTTTACAGACATTTACAATAAATGAATTCAATGATAGAAACAAAATATAACAAAACTAACAAATAATGCTCAAATTCTATAACAGTTTGGATGAATAATTGTTATAAAGAATGTCAGCAAACTTGACTATCTTTTCTTTCAAAGTCTGCTCGGGGATTATGTGCACAGATCATATCTCCGGGTGGAATATATTGTCATATATTTATACTTAAAATAACGATTCGCGTACTCTTGTGTGTGCTATTGACTGTGTTTTGTTAGTCGTGCCGCTAACATAAGCTTTCAGCTTCAGTACGGCACCACTTTGTGTGTATTTTGTATTTTATTTATTTAAAGAAAAACGATGTGATATAAACCACTAACTGTGTTATTGTTTTTATAATTACAGGTATGTAAATAGCCCCACCCACAGCTGTCATTGCTGAGCATCCCAGCTTTGCCTAGCAGACATGTAGTAAACATAGTATTTACCTACTGCTGCTGTAACACAACCCTGCTTCGTCTCATGTAGGACTGATACAACATTCAACAATAGTGACTTATTCTGCATTATTTTTGTCCCATATCTTCAAACTCCGGTAATACATCGTTACACCTTGCCAACTTTATTTTCTGTGTTAAAATACTTTTTGGATTAATAACAGTGCTCATTGACAGTCGTTGCATCTGATTTCTGTTTTAATTTGGACATCACTACCCATTACCGTATCTCCTGCTGCCATAGTATGCCTCTAACACCGTGTGATGATAATAATAACTTCCGTGTTAACAATATTGTAATCTACTGTCAACACTAACAGACTGGGTGTCAGACTCGCAATGTTGAACAAGAAAAAATAAAATTCATCCTTGGATGAATAAACTCGTCTCGTCTTTCCTTCGGTGACTCTTTAAAGAGTGAGTGAATGAATGAGATAATCAAGAAACACTTACGAAATGGATGAAAACACAATAAAAGATAGTCTAGAATATTAAAGAAATGGATACAATAAAAGGCAGCCAAGAAACACTTAAGAAATGGATGAAGACACAATGAAAGACAGTCAAGAAAATATTAAGAAATGAAGACACAATAAAGGATAAAAGGATTTCAATGCCTTCTTTGATACAAGCCTAGACAAAATTGGTGGCTCTACACAAGAAAAAAATCAATCTTTGAAAGATTTTTGCAATTTCTTTGACTTAATTGACATTTTTCGAATACTACACCCACGACTTAAAAACTTTACTTGGAAAAGGAATGCAATTGCTTGTAGACTGGACTACTGGCTTGTATCAAAAACAGCTAGAAGAAATATCTCAGAAGCTGGTCATTATCCAGGAATAAGAAGTGATCATAATGCTGTATTTATTGATGTTAACACGAAAACAACACCTGCAGGCAATGGACTGAGGTGTAAAAAGGGCCATACGTAAAAATTGTATCGAAAGAGAAACGTTAGAAACACCAGCCTTAGATTTTCCAAAAACTTCAGTGTTATACAGAAACCTTATGTTACAAATATTTATAGTTCCAAACTGCCAACAGAAATGGCAGACACATTTTGATATATGCTCACTTAATTGGAAGAAGATTTGGAAAATGCTAGGCACAACTTCATGTAAAGAAACACAAATAGCAGAGCTTAATTACAAACTACTTCATCAAATTTTACCATGTGGTGAGAAATTAAACAAATGGAAAATACAAGATGAAGATGGTCACGTAGTTGATCCTATATGTAAATTATGTGACAGTGGTAATGTTGACAATTATAAACATATGTTCCTGGAATGTAAAAGGCTAACTAACCTGTGGAATTTGGTACATACTTCTGTACCATTTAGCCCCAGTAACCCTTATATTGATTTTGAAGAGATGATACTGGGAAAGGTAAACCAGCCAATAAACGAAAATATTCTGAAGAGAAGAATACGAATTATATCTATAGCAAAGTGGGTTATCTTTAAAACATGGATTTTTTCTAGGAAGTGCCCTCTGCCAATTTCAGGCCATAACTTATCTAACATCTTCAAATGTGAACTCAAGAACAGGCTTCATGTTCTGTAATGTTTACTTCTATGTACTTAAGTATTAAATAATGATTTGTAAGCTCATAAAAAAAAAACAACAACTGTTAAACACATGCGTATGTAAACTATAGTTCTAGTCCAGTCTAGATCTACTGTGTTATAACATACTGTAAACTATCCCTTGTTATGAAAGAAAAAGTCTTGAATGTTAAAAATAATTTGTTGTTTGTGTAGCCATTTACATGTATCATAATTATTCCATGACAATTGTGGCAATCATGTGGTGTATAGTGGTTATACATATAGCCTGTTACTGTATAAGTATATGAGAGAAATGCTTATATAGACGAAGATTCCTTTTCCATGCGCTTTACCAATTGTGCCTAAGAAAGGTACTCTTACTTATACGAGTGGACACTAGTACTTCGAATTACTCCATGTACAATAGTAGCTTAGATACTCTGTTTTTTTTTACAAATGTACTGTTTGTTTTACGAATAAAGCCTTGAAAAAAAAATAAAGGATAATTAAGAAACACTCAAGAAATTGATGACACAATACAAGATCTAGATAGTAAAAAAAACACTGAAGGAATGGAAGAAGACACAATAAAAGATAGTTAAAGAATAGACACGAAATGGATGAAGACACAATAAAGGCTATCAAGAAACACATAAGAAATGAACGAAGACACAATAAAAGTCCAAGAACACGAAGAAATAGAAGACACAGTAAAAGATAGTCATGCAACACTTGAAGCCACACTGTACTCCAGAGAAGAGTGTTCTGGTTCTGCTAACAAGATTTTTTGAATCCCAAACGTGATTGTATTGGCCACTTGGCATTGAACTTGGACAAGGCAGCAGTTGCATTATAAAGCATTAACCTTCCGAGTACCTGGAGTAAATTGAGTTAGTACTTTGTGGGATCGTTTAGCGTAATGCAGGGTGTAACACCAGATCATTATTATTTACCCCGGTCAAAAGGCAGAGGTCCTGGGTTCCCGATCTTGTGCTCTTTTGAAAGGCACTTTCCTCAGTCTCGCCAGGTGTAATAGGGGAGTTGAAACCGGCGGTGGGAAAAGAGGGTTGGATTCCGCCTTCCAATACAGTGTCCCAGGCAAAGTTCAAACAACCGACTGCCAATTCGACCTTAGAAAGGCTACGTTTACCTACCTACAGGTGGACTTTCACTGCACTTGGAGCACCGGTGCGGCACTGCGGGGTTCGTTGACTGCAGCACTGTTTGTTATTTGCGCGATTTTTGATAATTTAGATATTGCGTGATACGTAAAATTATCATCTAGAAGACAACAAAATTCGTTCTCTATCTCTGAAATTCATTAAGTCATCTACGAACTCTGCAGTGCCGCATGGTGCCACAAGTGCAGTGAGAGTCCTCCCTACCTACTTACCTGGTCCCGTTTACGTGGTGCATGACCCATGGAGGAAATTATCAAGGTTTTAATGTTCCTGTTTAACAACGGTCTTTATATACAACCAAGTTGTGATTCTGACCTAGATTGGGAATAAATAAAGACCTTTGCCATGCAGTTAGAATCATACGATTCAGCAACATAGCTCTGGTGTTATAAGCCTTTTAGAGAGAGGGGAGGCAACATACAGCCAACTTTGTCAACTTTGCCACGTCAGGGCGACATGCCTTACGGACAGGTTATTTGTTGCAGCTCTGTGGATCATTAACCCTAGTACAAACCTACAGAAATAGACCCTTATGAGCTCATTGAAAAGCGGTGTGCCGGCCAATTTGAGCTTTCATGAATTAACAAAGGTTCAAACAAATAAAGACTGAAGTGCCTCAAACCTGCATTCTTTATTTCCTGTTGGCAACTCACGGCGAACAGGTGGGTCTACCTGTGCTAGTAGATTTCGTTCGTGTAATGTTGTATTATCTAGTAGTTTATATGTAAGGTTCTGCAGTGTAAAAGTGTAAGCAGCAGTCGCCGTAACGGCACTTTCATTTGGGTTAATAATGTTGTTAAACTGCAGAACAGCTAACTGAACGTTTCATTTTTTGTATGTATGTATGTTCGTATGTATGTTCGTATGTATGTATGTATGTATGTATGTATGTATGTATGTATGTATGTATGTATGTTTGTGTGTGTATTCCTGTGTTTGTGCGAGTGCTTGCGTGTACTTGTGTGTCTGAATGTGTGTGACTGTATGTGTGTGTGTGTGTGTGTGTGTGTGTGTGTGTATGTGTGTGTGTGGTTGCATGCGTGTGTATATTGGGGTGTTTGTGAGTAAGGAGACAGAGTTTTCTAGACGATTAATCGGCTATATGTCTATGGTCTGGTAGAAGTGGACAATACTTTATCTGAGAGCACAATAATAAGAATCAAACTACACAGACGAAAGGGAAATTTACATAACAAAAGAGTTTTGGCTCAGGCAAGGTTTGCACATTGCATCGCACGCTGTATGCCTTTGTCCGTAGGTCGCTTAAAACAAACATTGTAAAATTACCTCACGGCAGGTGTACATACAGGGGTTTTCCTTGACGTGAACCATACAAATTCGGCATAAACCAACAGATTTACAATGTGTCCAATTTTGTACCTATCTGCCCTATAAGGAGGTTCTACATTTGCACTTGTACCGCCGCTTTAGGTATCACTCGTCTCAACACCATTGATTTTGTATCTGTATAGTCGTTATAACCGCCCTTCAGCATAACACACTTCTGTATCTGTATCTGTATAGCCGGTATAACCGCACTTCGGCGTAACACGCCAGCTTCTGTATCTGTATCTATATAGCCGGTATAACCACCCTTCGGCGTTACACACCAGCTTCTGTATCTATATAGCCGGTATAACCGCCCTTCGGTGTTACACACTAGCTTCTGTATCAGTATAGCCGGTATAACCGCCCTTCAGCGTAACACACCAGCTTCTGTATCTGTATCTGTATCTGTATAGCCGGTATCACCGCCCTTCGGCGTAACACACCAGCTTCTGTATCTGTATCTGTATAGCCGGTATAACCGCCCTTCGGCGTAACACACCAGCTTCTATATTTGTATCTGTATCTGAATAGCCGGTATAACCGCCATTCAGCGTAACAGTTTCCTAACACAGTAGCGTTTATATCTTTATATAGCCAGTATAACCGCCCTTTTTTGTAGCACACCAGCTTCTGCATCTATCATTTGTCATAACACACCAGAGTCGCATGCACTCCAGATCACCAGTAGCTGGTTCATACCATACTGAACGAC
Source organism: Branchiostoma floridae (assembly GCF_000003815.2). Lineage (NCBI taxonomy): Eukaryota > Metazoa > Chordata > Leptocardii > Amphioxiformes > Branchiostomatidae > Branchiostoma > Branchiostoma floridae. The sequence continues at coordinate 23,511,226 of NC_049986.1, read as the reverse complement.
ACATGAAGCCTAACCGTTGTACATCTAACTCCAGGTGCAGCTACGCAGTGAGGACCCCCTTCTGTTCTCGGTACGTCTTTAAGCTGTTCCCAACATGACCATGAACCTGGGCGTCCCTGTCGCCATCCTTCTCCAGCTCTGCATGAACATCATCCACCCAGTACAAACTGGTGAGTACAGGTCAACACAGATGATAGCATGAAAGAACCCACCACACTTTTAGATAATAGATTGTAGCAGTAATCCTAGCCTCTCTGTGCTCTTGGTTGACAACCCTCCTAGTCCTATGGCCGCACATGGGACACGTACTGCCGTATTGAGGTTACTAGAGCTCTGATTACAGATATTACAGACCCTTGGGGTTAAGATGCTAATAATTTAGCACCTGACTGTGAGGACAGGGTTGTCGGATTACCCAAATAGCGAGCATCTTTCCAGCTAGCACTGATATGTCGAAAAGGGAATGAAATGGCTTTTTTCTATAGTAAATTTTAGAATCTATAGCTGTTCATATCATAACAATAACAGGGCATTCTGTAGACGGGTATCCGTATCAGCATATTTCATAGTGCTGTAAGTATATTGCAGCAACCTGTTGTCAACTTGCGATAGCATATTCAAATGAAATACATTGCGGAGGAGCAGCCAAAATCATCAGTCCGCTACGAAGTGCTATGAACCATATATCTATACTTCTTGACCTTAGCATATTGCGGGAGCACACATCATCTGACCGGAAAACGTGGCCATATATGGAGCGTAACGGATGTGACGTCAGACCAATGCGAGTGGGACATCAGAGCTGATCCTGACAGGATTATACTGGTAAATACGTGACTCCTTCTTTCGCTGTTTTTGTTGAATACAAGACGATGACGTACTGCATTTCTAAATCTTTCCTTTCCTTTCCTTACCAGCATCTTTTGGAGGCTGAAAAACAAATGAAATATATATATGTTTGTAAACGATATAACATATTTTCAGCTAATGTAAATAGTATCTATATATCTTATGTATACTAGATCAACTTCGACACCTCCGGATTCCGGCGAGGCTCAGACAACTGCACTTCTGACGTTCTCACGTTTCATGACGGAGACTCTTCAGCCTTCAGAATCACCGATGAGTTCTGCGGAGACCAGACAAGTACATTTTACAGCCTTCTTTTTTACGTAAAAGCTGCCGAACCGTTAGCATGGAAATTCATTTGTGTTAGGAAACGTTATGTGAACAAAATCTAACACAACCAATCCTACGCAAATTACACAACCAACAGTGGAAAGTGTAGGTTGTTGAAGCAAACATTTTGGGGTAAGCCTCTTTTCATAACTGTCTTGAATTTTGCAAAGTCTAGTCTTGTTCAAACTGCCTTCCAGTTCTTTTTGCAGTACGTAGATGTTTCTTGTAAAATCTTGTCAATTGCTCTAATTCCCCCGCCACAGTTTGAAATGCATATGTGCAGTGCAGCGCTGTAACGTCAACGTTGGGCCTGTGAACTATATAGAAACGACCAATGACGTCATTCTACATATTACCCACGATGCAACATACTGCACATGCGTGCTTGAAATCGTGAACTACCCTTTAACCTATAAGCACCATTTTCTTTCTGCCCCAACAGCTGACGCAGGCCGTCTGCACCTGTCCACCGCCAGTACGGGGAGTCAGATGCACGTTGTGTACAGCCGCGGGGCAATGGCTCTGCAGAGAACTGACTTCAACATTACCTTTACTACAAGAGGCAACAGTGAGTACACCTCAATGATTCAATCAACAAAATTAATGTAATTGACGTTATTGTACAAAGAGGACAACACATAGTCTCACCCTATACTACATAGTCTCTGGTTAGTCTGTGTAACACATACATTCCGCTGTTCTGGGTTGTAACTGTCCTCTCCCCACAGAGGCTGGCCGGGGTCTGGGCGGCTGCTCTAAGTGGTATTTAATCTATTGTAGAGTCTGTTAGTTTTCCATAATTGAGTAATGGAAAGTGGGACCGCGTAGTACAGCGGGACCGTGTCCGGCCCGTGACCGAGAGGTTGCGGGTTCGAATCCGCCTGCCGTGTTACCGATCTTGTGCCCTTGGGAAAGGCACTTTACACGACTTTCCTCACTTTACTCAGGTGGAAATGAGTACCTAGCTTCGGCTAGGGCCGTCCCTCGGATAGGACGTTAAATGGAGGTCCTGTGTATGGGGTGAGCCACACCCCATGCACGTCAAAGTACCCACACAAGTGCGATGGTGCGGTGTGCGGTGGAACAAACCCTTCAGTCTGGAGTTGGTGATTCACTTCAAATCACCCGGATGGCGAACCTCCATACCGTATCAGCCACATGGTGATTTACATCATTAGCCCGGATGGGAGACCTGGCGCATCCCCGTCTTGTATTCAGCTAGAAGAAGGGGTATGCCACCCCGTAAGGGGCGGTATAACTCCAACGGTGCTGTAATACACCGTATGACTATGATTGATGACTAACGGAAAGTGTCATGCGTTGTGTCATGTGCAATTGTGGTAAAAGAACGTTACATTTCTCGGTAACGCTTAAGGTGACTTTTTTAGTCGTCACTTACATGAAATTGCCTCTGTCTCACTTTTGCAGCATGGGATAGATTCGCAATCTTCAATGAAGATACTTTCATCCCCCAAACGGCACCAGTTTTTAACCACAGCACAGCGAAGGTAAATATATGCAAAACGACGGCTTACGTATTACCCAAGGTACAAGCCAGGGACCGAAGGTGATGCGGAATACACTATGTTGTATTTTATTCATGTCATATCCACCGGAGAAAACACACTTGTCAATACCAAATGCGCCAAAAGTTTAGGAAACTTTTCAAAGAAACAAAAATGTAACAACTTCGCCTTCACAAATGTTACAATTTCAACTTAAAAAATGTAACAACTTCAACTTCACCTTCACAATAGTCCATGTCGTCCAGATCCGGTCTTCGAATTTCACACTCGGTGCACGCGGAGTAGAAAGAACACTAAGTTAGCACCCGGTCCAGAACACACCTATCTAGCGTTATCAATGGCCCACGTACACGTATGACATACAAGAATAGGGTCAACATTTATTTGGCTGGTGCTTTGTAACTCATCAACTACTTTAAGCAGGTATCTCACAAAATCTGCGGCAGGTTGGAGTCGTCGCTGCAGCCGAGCAATTCAATAGAGCGCTTAGCGAATGCCATAGTTAGAAAATATAAAAGCGCTTTTTGTGCTTTGTTGTCATTTCTCTATGCTTGTACGTTTTGTATGATATTGCCATAGATAAATTCAAGGGCAATAGAAATTCGGTTAAAAACGGAGGCGTTTAGAACAAAATCCTTGTGCGCAATCTGCTGCGTATGCATTATCAAGCTCTGAACAATCTATATCCGTGTTTTTATATGTTCATGGTCAGCCATTTTGCCTCTGAGTCAGGAGAGTTACCTGATTATAAAACGGATTATATTATTAACCAACTGCGCACCAGGCTACAAGATATATGCATACAGGAGTGGTTTAGTTATATTGAAAACAATTCACAACTGTTTTTTCTTAGCAAATCAAGAAAATGCTATGAACAAGAAATGTACCTTTATAATATAGATAACTTTGAGATTCGCAAAGCAATGACTCAGTTAAGAATTGGTAGCCATAAGTTAAATGTTGAAACAGGCAGATACTACAATGTAGCCCCTGACCAAAGTGTCCATTCTGCCCAAATCATATTGAAGATGAATTTCATTTTATAATGGAATGTTTTAGATACGCTAGTTTACGCAATGAATTATTCACGTTTCTCGAACCAAGTACAACAGATTTCAAAAGACTCGATGCTACAGACAGATTTGCACATTTATTTAGATGCCAGAACTCCCATAATGCAAAAATAGGCAAATACATGAAGGACTACTTTGCTATTAGAAAGAAAGAATACTGAAGCTCATGATTAGCCTACTTCATTATGATACTATATGAATGAATTATGCATGTTAGCCCTTATCGTTGCGTTAACTACGATGTTAAGATTTATCCTATACCTGTACCTCTATTTTGTACTTCATGTAATAGCTGTTGCCATACTTTTGTACCGGGTATACCATGTACATTTGTCGTGCAATAACGTTCTTCCTTCCTGACGACGTCATGATTTATTTTTTCTGCCCTTTTTTAGGGTTTCGTGCTGAGTGAGACTAGCTACACGTTTGCCGGAGTACTTCTAAGTCCCCTCGACTGGGAATACGGCTACAAATCCTACAGCAACACAAGTGGTAAGGAAATTATACAATTTTTCTTCAATTTACCATTCCTTACATTTGCAATATTCTATGCGATGTCCAGGAACTTCTTTCATTCTTATAAACTGTATAAGCATGAGCGATTTTAGTCAATTGAACCGGAAGTGCCTGTGAAACCATTGCGGAGAAGGGAGTGAAGTCTGCCATCTCTTATTGTTTTGTTGCTCCACAGATACTCTCGAATTGTACGTCATCCCAGACTGGGTCTTCCCGATCCCTGGCTTTCAGCCACCCTTACCCAGGTGTTACTACACCTCCGACACGTCTGCCGTGCTTAGCGGTACAGTGCAGTTCATCGTGCCGGGACAAAGGTCAGCTTCTCATTTAGTTCGAAATAGAATTATCTATTTCTGGCATTCTCGAGCATCATACACTATTGTACTAAAGTATTTGACATATGATATTCAAATTTGTGCATCCTTACAGTCAATGGAAGCCGGAGGAATGGCCATGGATCCCGTTTAAAAGTTATGAAGAGTTGGAATTTGAAAGGACTAACGCAGTTATAAAATACACATTTTACGATGTAAAGGTAAGGGAATTACATAGAATGGTAAACATCGAATTCAAAGCATGTTCATATATTTTGTGATACGGATTCTTGACATTAACGTACTACTAGGTTTGAAAACGATAATCATGACATAATGAAGGCTACTCTACTGATAGTTTCTTCATGAAGCTAAAGTTAGATATTGCATTCTAACTTGCGCCAGTAATAGTAGCAAATAATAGCGGAAACTTACCAAGGTATATTTTGTTGGGAAAAATTCAACTTGACAAAATAGTTATCATGGCATATAAATGCATGTTTAAGTTAAACAAAACATGTGCTCTATATGACAGGTCAAACAGGCGAACTTAAGTGTTGAAGAGTTTTTACATTTTATCACCAGGTTGGAAAGCAGAATGCTGACCAGAACACCGTTGTATGCGAGATGCCTTTTACAACAGTGGAAACAATTGTAACAAACCTAACAGTAACAGGTAGGAAGAGTTCTATCGAGGGAACGTCGTATGTCACTTGCAAGACTTCTTAGTGGTAGAACTTGCAATTGGTAAACAATTGTGTACGTTTTTCCAGAGCATTAGGTCATAGATGATCATTTAGACCCCGAGTTTGAAAAACTGAAAAGCTAGATACTGCATGGGATGATATCAAAATGGTTGTTCTCCAGCCTGTCCCATCGGGCGGTTCGGCCGGTTCTGTGCGGAACGCTGCCAGTGTTATAACGGAGCCTCATGCCACAGCTTCAACGGGGCGTGCAGGTGCGCCCCTGGCTGGAGGGGAAGGAACTGCAACATAGGTCGGTAATGTGACCTCATCCCAACGGCCTGCATAATAACAGCTTCGCTGTGAAACTTCTTCGTGAATTTTCCTCTGTCCATAGCAACTGTTTTAACTGTCTTAAAGTTAAGTCTGATAGTAATGTCTTGGTCATTTTGGAGGCTTACTATAGAAATATTTAGCTTCTTCCAGGCCTTTGCCAGGTCATAGAATTAGAAGATTTTATGAGTGACCTGTGATTTCTCCTATTGACATTTATCCTCGCTATATACATTGTATATGAATGGATTGTCAATTTCACTCTTATTTTTCTAGCTAGTCTGTAAACTAGATATGACCCTCAAAAGATTTTCATTTGGCGGAGAACGTGAAAAAAACCCATCTGACTGATATGTGGATAATCATGATTCCTGTCATTCACCAGTTATTGATTTTCCATCGTCCAGAGGGTGCCTTTGTAACTTTTCTTGTTATTTCTTATATCAAGAATATTCAGTCTTGAGCATCGAAAGTCCAACAACTGATCTGATAGACTTGCGGTATGGACAGGACCTACAGCTCAGATGCATTGGCCACAATATCCAAGTCACGAACGTCACCTGGCTCTTTGGGAATAATTCCCCAGACATCACAATCAGTGGGTAAGGGACTCTCTTCCATTACCACAAATCTGAAAAAAATTTAATATTTTTATTCAACAAAAAAATACAGATACAAAAAGCAATTGTAGTACAATAAGCATGGCTTGTAAATGTGAAAACGTCATTCTGTGCTTTTTAATGAACATTTCTGAGGTTACTATCAGATTTTTAAAATCGCCAAATGTTACAGATATTATTTCCATTTGCTTACAAGTGCACAATTTCCGGCCGAAAGCTGGTTTGGTAAAAGTGCTAGCGTTCCGCGAACCCAAGCAGAACTAATTTCATTAACGGAAATCCGTTATATTTCGTTCATTTATGCCATATCGCCACCAGAGTGGTTTTTAAAGTGACTTGCATATAAAAACAAAACATAGCCCTATGAAGCAACAACAAAACATTTAAAAAAACATACAAAAAGGGTGCAAATCAACTTGCGTACATCAATGATAAAACATTACCACATTGCGCAAAAAAAACAAAAGAACACATGGTGACACAACAAAAGAATAAAATGCATAATGAAATCGAAAGAATATAACAAATTAAGAAAACAAAGTTGATTTTAGTATTTGCATATCAATAATTATGAAAGAAAATGCGCACCAAAAAGCAGTTACTCATTAACAAGCAAATGGATATGATTTGGAAACGGTCAGACGTCTTAGGCAGCATCCATTGCCTTTGGCAAGAGACACTGATGAAGGCTGTCTTATTTCGACGTAAAATAAACTGTGCCTAACTAGCGAGGCATTCCTGTTTATACAGGTGCTTAAAAGAACCAATAGCTCTATCCTCATTTTCTCCATAGTTCTACATCTACTCTACACTACAAATCATTCCTGCCTGAACACGAGGGAAACGTGACATGTGAGGCGTTCGCCACCAACGGAGACAAATTCAGAGTCACTGAGCAGATAAGAATAGCAGGTATCTAAAGTTCCTACCATTAGCATTTAGATGAACTTTTGCTCGAACACATAACGGCATTTCAACTCATCTGCAATACAGAGTCTCATATTTGACCTCAATGTTATGATGGTATATTCCGTCCACAGGCTGCCAGGATAATTTTTACGGCCAGGAGTGTAACCGGGTATGCAACTGTACCGAGTGGCAGACATGCTATAGGGACATGGGCTGCGCACCAGGTGATGCACATTATGGACCCGGGCGTCCATGACTTTATTTAAATGCATATGGTCTTAGCGACCAGCGGCTAAATCGTAATGCTCTGGACAACGCATTCACCCACTCTTAGACGATGTCCCAAGAAATCGGTAGCTTTGATGCTTTGCTGCATTCCCACACGAAACTAAACTCATTTCAGTTCCGTGAATAATCATGCTGTTTTCGTATATCAACACAGTTGCTCGCAAGAGCTTAAGTCTACTGGCCACCATCAGCCTGTCAGCAGCCGGATTTGGTCTTCTCCTCCTTGGTGCCATTTTCCTGTTACGGCACAGGAGGCGGGTAAAAATCATCGGCGATCTTGAAGTTGTACAGCTGGGTCAGAATCTACAGGTAGGTTCTTCGGTTATATCTGTCACCTGTTAGGCTGGCAACTGTGCTCAAAATAAGATACAACCTCACCAAACCGATTATGTATTTCAGATTATATATAAAAGGGAGCTCTCATCAAGTTCACGATGGATTCTTTTGTACATTTGATTTTCATTTGGGACATACGATGTATGCTAAGTAATTTGGATCTTCAACCCTTTGTAAGTGACCATGAATGTTACATTATACAAATCATGATATTACAGTAAAGTCGGCTGAGCTACTCTGGGAGGTGTCTCTTTTAGCACAATGTGCTCATTGTATTTTATCATAAATTTCTATCTCAAACTGTTCCCAGGCTGTGATACCGCATGTAGGGGTACCCAGATCGAGCAGTATCGACATGGAGCTGCTGAAGGAACGGGAAATCCACAGGAGCTGGTTGCAGGGCGGACAGCTTCTGGGAGAGGGCGCTTTTGGACATGTCGTCACATACATGTCCAGAAATGGGTGAAATGTACGAAGTTTGGATCAGCCTACGTCACACGTAATTTCCGACAACTTCTAGCTTCCGACAACTTCCGACAACCGCTGTCGGCAAAGTTCGGGAAACGTCGACAATTATCTGTGACGTAGCTACGTTAAGTTCGTACATGGGGCGGACCTAATGTACGATGTACGATGTTCGAAGTTAAGATGTTTTCTATTTTGTGGGTTATGCTAAGTTCGTACATGGGGCGGACCTAATGTACGATGTACGATGTACGAAGTTAAGATTTTTCTATTTTGGGGGTTATGCTAACTTTGTACATGGAGCGGACCTAATGTACGAAGTACGATGTACGAAGTTAATATATTTTGACTATGCTGTGGGTTATGCTAACTCTGTACGCAGCATTCTATTCTAATTTCACCTGTCGCACATGGTAAATGTGAAACATGTAGAATAACGATGTTTTGTCTGAAAATAATAAAAATGCAACATGTATTGCATTTATCTTTTGTTAAACATTAATTTTGATAATTTACAAGGTCAGCAGTCCTGCTCTCTCCAGTTTTCTCTCTTCTCGAACATTGTGGAGATGGGCTAGGTACAGCAGGAAGAAGATGAATCTTTCACGACTCATGTACTTTGTCATCCTGCTGTACCTAGACAAGCAACTGAACACTTGTTTACACACGTCAGTATCTATCTTTAAGTAGGAAAGGTAAAGTTTTTTAAGTTCGTACATCGTACATCGTACATCAACCCTGCCCCTCTGTACTAAGTTAATTTTTTTAAGTTCGTACATCGTACATCGTACATCAACCCTGCCCCTCTGTACTAAGTTGGATTTTTTAAGTTCGTACATCGTACATCGTACATCAACCCTGCCCCTCTGTACTAAGTTAGATTTTTTAAGTTCGTACATCGTACATCGTACATCAACCCTGCCCCTCTGTACTAAGTTGGATTTTTTAAGTTCGTACATCGTACATCAACCCTGCCCCTCTGTACTAAGTTAGATTTTTTAAGTTCGTACATCGTACATCGTACATCAACCCTGCCCCTCTGTACTAAGTTAGATTTTTTAAGTTCGTACATCGTACATCGTACATCAACCCTGCCCCTATGTACTAAGTTGGATTTTTTAAGCTCGTACATCGTACATCGTACATCAACCCTGCCCCTATGTACTAAGTTGGATTTTTTAAGCTCGTACATCGTACATCGTACATCAACCCTGCCCCTCTGTACTAAGTTAAATTTTTTAAGTTCGTACATCGTACATCGTACATCAACCCTGCCCCTATGTACTAAGTTGGATTTTTTAAGTTCGTACATCGTACATCGTACATCAACCCTGCCCCTCTGTACTAAGTTAGATTTTTTAAGTTCGTACATCGTACATCGTACACCAACCCTGCCTACCTGTACAAAGTTAGATGACGTCACTTAAAACTTCCGAACTTTACCGATTACGGTTTATATCTACCTTTAACTTCGTACAAGTTCGTACAAGTTCGTACACACTAACTTCGTACATTTACCCCTTTTCTGGACATACCTCCTAGCAACCGATCGCCGTGTGCGGTCGGTGCCGATTTATATGTTAATCCCTAGCCGGCGGCTAGAGAGAAGCGACCAGTCGAACCCGGCAGCCAATACATTTGTATATGTTGTTGGCGACCATACCTCCCCCCCCCTTTCGTCTGAATAGGTTTAATACATGAAGCAAAAGTTTACAAGGTTTGCTTTGCAGTGACAGGTTTGAAAGTTTATATAACAAAAAAGTCACACTAGATAATGCGATTTCGTAGCAGGTTTGAACATCGGCTAATGTCCAAGTATGTTGTCAAATTTGTAACTAGGTCGCCTAGCCTTCGGCGAAAAGTAGAGAAGAAGAAAACATTTGATGACGCACGTCTTCTTGGAAGGCCTGCTTTCAGACCTATTCACGTGCCATGCCCACATATTATTCGTCAACCGACAGGTTGGTAAGTGTTCACATGTATCTGCAACCCGTCATACTAGATACTGGAATTTCTCGGTTGGCCTGATTGGCCTTTTTTGGCGTACCTTATTACCTAGATACATCGACGTATCGTGCAACTGAATCGACAGTCAGTTAGAAGACGGTATGTTTTAACGTTTTGTTTACCGTGTTTGATATAGACGATAACAGTGAAATTTGATAGTTTCTATTTATAACAACCAAAGCCAGTAGTACCCAAGCTTTGCATGTTTTTGGCACATACTTTAATGGCAGAAAATAGACTCCATCTAGAAATAACAGAAGTATTTGGCTCACGATAGTCTGGTCCAGTGCTTTTGGCCAAATTTCTCTTTTGATACAATGAATACGAATGTTAGAACTATGATATAGATGTATAACGACCTTTAAATGAGTACTAAATTCCAGATGGGAGTTTTATTTTTCAATAGATTATGTAGCAATGAATAATGAATTAACAATCAACAACCTTTTGGCAGATTTTCAATTGTGGTAAATTACTAGTACGCGAGGTGTGTTGGTAAAACGCACTAAACTCATGCAGACCTTACCCATACATTTCCTTACGTGTTTTTTTAATGTTTTTCGTTCGCTCACTTCTACAGCTTGACAGTGGTGACGTCACGAGATGGTCATGGCACGAGAGTTCATATTTCTCGCACTTTTCCTGACTTGTGTAACAACATACATGTCCATCAGTTTTCCACGGGGATGGAAAGACACGGAGATCTCAGTAAAACCGGCATTTGCTAATCTCTATGCCGCCAAAAGGTAAAAAAAAGAATGTTTTCGAAAGACTTTAGAATAAATGAAGTACATTACTGCACTGTATGCCACACCGGGCTAAGTGAAGGATACAAGACACGAATCACAGTGGCAAAGGTGATGATTTCATTGAAATCATCACCTTTGCCACTGTGATTCGTTGTTAAAGTTATACTACGTAATATTTGGTCAGTAAAAACTATATTTTACTGCCACTTCTTTACATATTAAGCTTCTATCCTTTAGCGTTGAATACCAAGGCTCAGTGAGAGAAGTTGCAACATCAGTACATCGTACACACTTTGTTATTTACAGCCATGAGGGTTTAACTCTGGTGGTTCCTTTAGATAAATTACGTAGTATACCATTAATGTAAGACGAAAATGTGTCGCCATTTCCCTCTACCCAAGGTTACTACAAGAAAGGAGACTCAAGACACGGAGTGTTCGACAGTGCAGTCTATATTCAATATGTGCATCTCCGGAACTGGTCTAAACCGGTTCTCGTGACCTCTGACCCCCACCACTGGGCCATACCATTTGTTTCGGGGGTTTGGACTCTTACATTAACTTTGAGGAGGAAATTACTGTTTCTATTTGATACAGGTCAAAGTTCAAGAGCCTGATGCAGACAGGATACCTTCCCTCAACACAGAACAGTGTAATGACGTCGGTTCCAACAAGCCTTCCTACCTGTGGCCGTCCTGTCACCAATTTTGTATTCATCAAGGTAATAGGGCCTTCACACGGAAATCGAATTAGCAGGAATCAAGCCGAACCAGCCGGATTGAAGTATTTGCAAACTTCGTGTCACATTCGGGACCATTCGGGTGGGAATTCCAAATGGGCCTTAAATCCACACCAGAAGGAATGAGCCGGAATGCCGTCAGAATGAAAATTCTTGTCTATTCCTGTGAATTCTTAATGCATTCTAGACATTCTTACGGCATTCCAAATATTCTTTCGGTCACATTCTGGCAGGATTCGAGGTGGCTTGCCGTTTCGGTTCTCCATCGAATGGGATAAGAATGTTTCGAATAATGTTAGAATGCCGTAGAATGCGGTCAGACTGCAGTCAGAATAGTTAGAATACACTAAGAATCCACTACGAATGCGCATGCCATTCGATATTTCTCCACTTCGAATGCACCTCGACAGTTTTTAACATGTGAAAAACTGTCGAGCCAGCCAAAAGAACGGGGACGAATATATCGAATGCAGTAAGAATGTTTAGAATACAGTACGAATTGCGAGGAATTGCCATGAATAGAAAAAAAAATACATTCGGACGGCATTCCGGCTCATTTGTGCTCTCGTGTGAAGGGAACAATGATAGCATTTAGGACTTAATAAATGCCAGTATCAGTGATGATCGTATAGGCTTAGCCTATTTAGATGGGTACAATTTGATGCAAATATTTTATGACTATTCGAAGAATCAACTGCAATGACCTGATAACCATGTAGTGCATGTAGCATTACGTTGTAACGATGTATTGGATTTAGATTATCTTCGTTTCTTTGTTACAGGTAAACAATATTTAAAGACAATTTAATCTCTACAATGCTAACAGTAAATATTCCTATGGTGTTGTCTTAGTATAAGAACTTTCCAAACATGATTTGAATAATATTATGAGTTAGATTTGTAAACATTGTAACTTTTATGACTTAGACAAGTCCAACCGTTTTTTCCAGTTAGATTAACTTGTATTGTGTTGCTCTTCTACTTCATTCTATAGTTATGCTTAAGAAAAGTGATTGATGGATGTCAATCAAAGCATCCATACCTCATCTCTGGATAATCTTATCCAGTTGTATACATTAGATTGTATTTAACCAAGCCTTAGAATTCACCCCATTATGACACCGTGAGTGCAATTTAAAACCACCCATAAAATGTACTCTGGCAAAATAAACAGAAAAACATGTGGCCTTTATGTATCCCCTTTATCTCAAGTAAATCTGTGAAGATTTATGTCCTAACCAGGAATGTTCTTACGTTTAGTATAAATTTAATAGTTTCCCACATACAGAGACCAATGTGTGATGAATGACGCAATGGGAATGGTGATCTTATGATTGTTAAGATAATAATGTTTTGATCGAAATTTTATTCAAAGCAAGAAGAGAATTATGTTCTTGGATTCAGGTGTTTTCTCTCTTAACAGTGTTTCTTAAAGGGTAATGTCTGCATGCTAAGTAACAGTTACAAATGATTAGTTTTGAAGACATTCATTGGAGGCTTCATTTTTCCAAAGATTTATTTTCTCTTATTTCTTGGTGAAGCTTTGTTTCTTACTTTGCAATACAACAATCTCTCATTTGATGATGATGATGATAATGAATTACTCATTTTATACCTCAACTATTTCTGTAACTAACTCCCAATAACACATTTATTTCTATCCAGGTTCATAAGACAGCTTCTGGCTCCACGTTTAGGGTACTGGCGAGGTTCGGCCGGAACCACGGGATGACCATCTGCTATCCCGCGCTCCGTAGGAAGGCTAGACACATTCAGCTATCATACCCAAGGTAATATAAGATATGTTGCAAAAAGAATGTGTCATGTACTATCTACAAAATATAACATGGAAATATTTTCATTCAAGCTGCAATATGCATTCCCATATTAGCAAATCTAAAAAAAAACGGTATTTTCTTAAAGTCCGTCTGTGTTGGTAGAAGTACAATTGATATTATACACAATACACGTTCGGTCCAAAAATCATCATAAAACCTCAATAGAATAATTTCAAAGGCAGTTATGAAATAAAAAATAAAAGCACGTGGGGTTATTGGTCCATTTCCCCCTCGTACCAACTTTCAGGTCTTTTGACCCCGTAATGAGATTTAAATATTTGACTGAAGGAGGAGGATGGGAAGAAACACCAGGAAAATAATATATTTCAACCCGCATCCGTGGTATGGTGCCTAATTGAATGTCATACATTGATACAAACCCATCAAAATATGCCCCACAGTGGAAAACTGACAAAGGACGACTGTAGACCGTCCCCTGGAAGAAAATACAGCCTCATCATACACCATTCAGTCATGAACAAGCCAGCCATGGACCGAGTCATGGAGCCCGGCACCAAGTATATCGGCATCTTTCGGGAGCCTCTCAATCATTTCCGGTCAATCTTCTTTTGGAAGAGTAGAGTTGCCCGGCGTATTGAAAATCCACTCGGAGCGTTTCTTAATACAACTCACGACCGGAAGAAAACATATTCGAAACACAAAAATTTTCAAGCGTACACCATGGGGTTCCCGAAAAGGCTGATGACCAGCAAAAATGAAAGCCAAATATATGAAGAAATTAGGTGGGTTATATTAGTCTTTTTATTGCATTTCACTGATGTTTTACTTAATGCATGATTGATAATAATAATTTGACTTGGTAAGTCATACATTAATTGTAACATATTTAATTTTGTTATTTGATATAGGCTCATATAGATTATAACCGTGTCAGTATTGAGGAAACGATGCTGAGTTTGTTACACTGATACATTAGCATGTCCAGGTTAGCCTTGGAGAAAACAAACTTCATTGACAAATTATTACAGAACAGAAACTTTCGTTTTGTTTACTACAGACTCCAAAATTTTACAAGCTAAGCAAAATTGGGAAACACACGTAAATACATCCAGATAGGTCCAATAGCTTGTTCAAGTATCTTTTCTAATATAGTAATAGGAAAGCAACCTTTAATGCAATTAGCACTTTTGCGCCTTGGGAGCTTTCAAATTGAAAGACTGCTTACAGAATGCGAGTTTCGTCAAATCTGCTGCTTTTAGGGTTAAGATGTTAAGAAACGAATTTTAAACAGACGAACTTCATGATGTATGGAAACGTTTCTTAATTTTAGATTATTCTTTACACAGGACCGTTGCGGGTTGGTACTCGGTGGTCCTGATAACAGAGTACTGGGAGGAGTCCTTAGTTCTTCTGAGAAGGAAGTTTTGCTGGAGACTTTACGACATTCTACACACAACACAAAAGCTGCATGCTCTTCATACTAAGAAAGAACACGTCTCTCTAACTACAGAACAGGAAGAAACTCACAGGAAAATGAGCAATATCGATTATATGATGTACGACTACTTGAATAAGACATTTTGGCAACGTGTAACAAATGAGGGACCGGAGTTTTGGGAAGAGGTCACATATTACAAGACCCTGAATGGTGAGGTGAACAAACATTGTAACTCAGTAGGTGGTAAAAGAGTCTTTCCTGCTGGTAAATGGAGTCAGGAATTTGTGATTGATTCGCCCTTCTGTAAAGAACTGAAATGGAAGGAAGACCGATGGGCGGACGCTTGTTGGGATGTGGTTGAGAGACAAAACGAAGAGACGAAACAGATCTTGAAGAAACTCAGCGGTGTTAAGTGATGTAGAAACATGCACATACTGTAGGTACAGTGTTGTTATTGGCGCACCTGTCTAGTTGTATACAAACTGTTTAGTGTGCTTACGTATATTGCTCAATTTGGTGAAATTCTTAACATTTGCTTACTTGCAAATGACAGTTTTCAAGTAGCTATTTTTAAAACAATACAAACTGGAAATGCAACATACAGAAAATGCAAGTTATTTTACTTATTTATTATCACATGCAAAAATTGACAGTTTCAAAATAAAGTTTAAAAAAAAAGGTAAAGCCCCTGCAAGAATTGACTCTTCTGGCAGATCCTCCAGTTAGAATAGACGAGTTCAAAATCTTTTACTGAAAAAGGACTCCGGATATACTCGCCTCGAAAGGATGAACCTAACAGGTCTCATTTACCATTTCCAGGGTAAATGTGTTAAATCTAAGTTTCACGTTGTTAGTTCCACCCGTTCCAGCAGTCAGTAATACAGCAAAGCAACATTTTCTTTGCAAAGTCAGTAGACCTGTCATTTGTAAACACAATAAACTAACAATTAGTACAACCGTTTCTAAACAATCACAACACAAACGTAATGCAGGTCAACACTTTTCTAAAATCCAACTTAAAAAATAGGGTGCACCAAAGACTTTTTGGGTGCACTAGAACTAGAGTTCGGCGACCTCCCTCCATGAAATATTAAGAGCTTTTGTAAATTCCATGCAATTGACTAATGCATTAACTAATGCATTAACATAATTTATGCATGGTGTTGTTCATCATTGACTAACGTGCACATGTCACAATAATAAGATTACCATCATGTTTTTGCAATGTTTACATAAATTATGCAAATAAATTCCTCATTGTGGTATCTGCTTATATTCCACCTATCATAATTAACGTGTTTTACATTTATTGAAGTCAAGTTATTGAAAACAAGGGAATCATACATTTCCCTCATTAATTATGCAAATTAAGTCCCCATTTGCATAACTTGGATATCATTATGAACATCTATGTCTAAGCTACATGCCTGTTTAAAATGATGCCTATCCCTTAATCCTTTCTGCAGTTATCCTCTTTGGAAAGTTCCAAAATAAAATGTAAGGGGGCTAAGACTTGCCCCACTTTGTCATGACACTGAAAGCTATCTACCACTCTAATGTCAAAACCATATTACGTCCGGGACAAGAGATACATAGAAAAATACTATGATAGAGTATTCTCATTAATTATGCAAATGCTCCTATTTTGCATAATTAGTATTTCATTTCTACAACATTGTCTAAGGTATTGTTCTCTTCTTGAGTTATCATCGCCTTTAGAAGTTTTTGACAAAAATGCTCCTGCTATCCCAAAACTAGCCGCTAGTGAGCTCAAACTTATGTCACTTTTTCCTGAGCACAAAAGCTATCTAACAATTCAAAATAGTGACCGTAGCTTGTTCAGAACACGAGTTTCCGATCCCGGCAGTTGCGCAGCAGTACCAAGGGAAGCCGCTAGGTGGCCCAAAATCCAATCATTTTTATCTTTTATTACTAACTAACAACACACATGAAAGTATGAAGTATGAAACCATTTCACTTAGCCATTCTTGAGTTATCTTGTTGACAGACAGACAGACAAACGCAGGGTAAAATATTTCGTCCACGAAATGTCATGGAGGTAATAATGTAGAAAACAAAACTAATTACAAAGCTCACTGCTCCTCGTCTGAGTACCTAAAATCTTGATGAACCCAAATTCAACTTAAAAAACAAGTACCATGACAGACATTTTATCATATTTCTAACACTTGGATATCAATGATATGGTGCATACTAGTATGTTTACATACTATAAACCTACGCAAATATTTGGGTGCACCCACATAAAAATTGCTCCAATTTTGGGTGCACCCTGTTTATAAAAAGGCTTTTGCAAAGGGTTGTACATTACTATCAAAATCACATTAACAGGCGAAACAAAATTACAGGCGAAACGACTCCCTCCCCCATGTCACAACTGCCGCGCATTGAAAAAAAAAGTGGAATCTCTTGTGTTTCGAATTCACTACTTCCGAAACATAAGTAGAACCCTGCACTAGTAAGCTGAGATTGAGCTTTCAGACTACAGTATACACGATATATTGTTCTACATTTTCCATATGGTAAGAATGACTGCAATCAACCTACAATTCAAAGAAATTCTGTATTAATTCCTTAGTTTGTCATTAGATTCAGTTGCTAGTTAATTTAGAGATTAAACTATAAAGAATCTATACGTAATTGTTTGTTGATACACACAGTTTGCTATAACGTGAGAGAGAACGTACTTTGAATGCTATGTTTGTAAAAAAAATTATTAAAGGTGCTTTCTCCGGACATACAACTTGTAATGCGATAATGCAAATATAAGGTTTTGAATTAAAGAGCCTCTGTTTTTGCGCATACGGGCTCGTAGACTAGGGGTGAAGGACACCAGTACCATGTGACTATACTGGTTAGTCAACTTGTACTTAACAAGCTACGTCACGCAGAAGTCACTAAATGTCAACCGGGACACGTACCCCGAATATCCTGAAGATTCGTTAAATGGCAAGGTAAGAGTGTACAAAATCTCGTATTTGTGATTATAAGTCTTCATAATTAGATAGCAAAGGTAATTAATTAGTATGTTAAGGTATTACAGCCAATGTTTTGGCAACACTTTTTATTGTACATTGTATGTCAGCGTCCCCATTGTCTTCTAAGGGTACTTATATACGTAAATGTGGACATTGTGATACTTCATTTAATAGCAATATTTAGAATGTTTCAGTCCTTTGTGGTCTCTTGAATAGAAAATATCATCTCATGTTGCTTTTACCAATATGTGTTTCATAGAATAGCACTGGAAACTAATATCAGCTTTTGGGATTAATTTACTTTCTTAAAAACATAAAGTAGTTAATAATTACTCTAGCTTTAGACCTGACTTGTATCTTAAATAAAACCAAGAAAGGATACAGTTTAATGTTGCTAGCTATGTATTCTCGGAAAAAATACGTTAGCTAGTCAATCGCACGAAAAATTGTTTGACACTTTGACATTTTAAACCTTTAAAGACTTCTGTCTGCGTTTGTCTCCCAAAATTTCACAATTGGATTCATTTCAGAGGGCCTAAAGAAACTTCCTGAGTCTTACTAAAATAACCAGCAGTACAAAATGTCTCTCAAGAGACTTCTTTTGTAATAATTTCGGACTTATTCTATTTTTCACTTATTTCTAAAACGTGCGGAAACACCCCCGTTCACGAATGGTCCGCTCTTGTGTGATTGGAAGCATTCGAGTGCGGATCATATCAGACTCGTACTTTGATCTCGTAATGTTTTTAGAACACCACTAAAAATTCTACCAAGGCGACTCCTTTTTCGTCAATCATTTAATTTGGCGTGCGTTGTGAGAGACAAGGTAGCTAGGAACATTTAAGCGAAGATCTAATTAGTTAATTGATCTAATTAGTAAATTAGCAGCCTCAAATTCTGACCTCATGTGACTCAAATTAGAAGCCCCACTTGGGGGTTAGCCACACCCAGTACATGTTGTACGTGTTTGTCAGCTCGTGCTAATCGTTCAGCAACTCTTACTAAAGATTCAATGTTTACCACCCTTCAAAATGTACACTGAGCGCTGATATACTGAAACTAAAGCATGTTTACTAAAGGTTATATTATGAAGGACAATATCCTCCGTACACCCTTGCGTCTTTTTCCCTCTGCAAGAATGGACCCTTCCAGTGCACCTTATGTGAATTTGCACGATAGACCAGCTCAGAAATAATCCAAATGAAAACATAGCCTGTTGAAAAACAAATCCAGTCCAAAATTTAATTTAGCAAACAAACGTCTCCCGTGCATGAAACGATAAAATAGATCAGTTTAAAAACACTTCTGCAAACCAATATATTTGATACTTCTATATGTTAAGTGGAGAAGTCCAAAAATACATCCCAGGACTTTAACATAATCACAAAAGTAAAAAAAAAACATGAATTTAAAAAATGCCCCCCCTATCCGCGGAAGAATGGACTCTTCCAGCACAGCCCATATAAAATTGCAAAACAGACCAGTCCTAAATACTCCATCTGAAAGACTTAACATTACATAATCACCAAAGTCCATAGATAAATTAAAAAACTTCCTTGCAAAAATGGAATCCTCAGATAGCATCAGGCTCGCTGATTGGCTGCCAAATCCTCCTTAGGATATTGAATCAGGTTACTTGATTGGTTGCCTATTCAATTAAGATAAATAGACATGTAAAGGCCTGAAGTTATATTCTTCACGTCATTGACCCCTCTGGCCATTGGAAACTGACCAGAACAAATCCCCCTAAATATCATTTTAAAGTGCTTTATGCAAAAAATTATACATGGGTCATATGATTAAATATCTAGTACACCCATTTACCAGAATGTAGCCCCAAAACCCCACAACATTTAGCGTTTTGTTGTAATATATGCCATGGCATCGTATTTTTCATTGCCAATCTTGTTTGACATTTGCTCACTTTTGCAGCTCGAGAGTGGTAACGAGATTAAAGGGTACCGTTCTGACTGAGGGAACCAAACAACCTCATTATGGCACGAGATTTCTTGTTTCTTGCACTTTCTTTGAGTTGTGTGGCAACATACATGTCCATCAGTTTCCTATCGGGATGGAAGGACAGGACAACCGCAGTAAAACCGGCATTCGCTAATTTTCATATCACGCAAAGGTAAGAATTGTTTTTTCAAAGGACATCAGTGCATACGTGCTCTCAAAGTAAGCTTTGCCGTACGCGTCACAATGCAGTATCTAACATATAACCCTTAGAAATAAGAATATTTCTTTTTTTCCACGGTGGTCAAATACGGGCTCAAAACCTCCCATGTCTAGCCGAATTTGAACCTTCTTCCATGGTGTTCCATCTGACGTAATGTGAACAGAACCCGTGTTCTATTTAGGGTCATCTGCGGTCATTGCAGGTAAAACAGTGCTTTTTGGCCTTTTTCCCCCAACTAACTTGAATCAGGCGAAAAATATACCTTTTCACCAATATAAACAATTTTCTGGACAGCACATCTATGCTATCACTTTGTGGTGGATCTGCAATATGTAACAAAGCTACTGGCGTCTTTGTTGGTGACCTTGAATATCATAAGTGTTGTTTACACCGGTATCAATTACACCCTCCCGCTATCTGTGCGGCATGATATGCGTGCAAACATCGTTTAAGATCTCGACCAAGAAGAGTCCAACTTAACTCCTTAACGGCTCAAAATGACCGCAACGGTTTTCCCGCGATTTTTGATATTGGGATTTTTAAAAAATGCCTTCGATTTTGAATTATTGGTAATTAAGTGCGAAAAATGCTATTTTTACGCATATTTTTGACAGTAACTTTGCTTAAAATAAAAAAAATCCCAAAACAAAATGTTTTATTTGCCTCTCAGATGACGAGAAGTCTAAAATCGAGAATTTTCCATTGCACTTGCGGCCCATCTTATCAAGAGTTTAGTCAAATTGAAGGCCTTCCTTGAAACAGAAAATAATCGTCTTTGGAAGCAAAATTGAAACAAGACAGCTCTCTCAATTCAGACGGGAAGATTTAAACTATCAAAGATTGCGAATTTAATCTTATTTTGAACACATTTTCCTTGTCATAACTCTGTTAATTTTGAGGGGGATTTTTACTTATTGTTTAGTAGAATATGACAACTGGACAAATCTGTGGTCTCTGATGGCTTAGGTGCACTGTTTTTACCTTTGTCACATTGTCTTTATTTATGAATCAAAAAGACCTTTATTGTACATACGTACCCACTGGGTTAGGTACAGGTCGCAACAAAACAACAACTGACAGATAGATGAAATATATACAATATCTACCTACTCAAAAATCCTATTTTACTCAGTGAATTCGACTTCTTCCCTCTTCTTTGATATACTAAAAATATAGGAACAGATATTCTTTATTTCTTAAACGTTTTTCTAAAATAATTAGAAATATACACTTATCTGTTTTATTTGCTACAGAGTTGATGGAGCTAATACAAACCGGATGAGCCTAATGCAAACCGGATACCACCCCACAGCACAAGGCAATGTAACAAAGTTAGCTCCAACAAGGCTTCCTACCTGTGGCCGTCCTGTCACCAACTTTGTATTCATCAAGGTAACTTGGTAGTATTTAGGACTAAACAGATGTCTCTATCAATAATGGTGGTGAAAGCTTAACCTATTTAAATGAATACAGAATAGTGCAAATTTTGATTTATTTTTTAAGAAGCTCGTAGATTTTTGATGTTGTGCAGGTAATTATAACATTAGGATGTAACGATGTCTTGGGTATAGAAATGTCTGCACTTCTTGATTCCTGGTTACTATCTGTTAAAGTTTAAGAGAGCTAGAGAGGGTATGTAATAACCATTGTTCTTACGCTTGAAAGTTCAATTGTAGCAAAAAAAGTATGCAGCAGTCTTCCATGGAGACATACTCCTGTCTGTATTATAGTGTATTGCAATTTAACCCCAGGGATACTACAATGTGCCAATAAAGCATGTCATTTTTTTTCAAATTAGTTCATTATCATCCAAAAACTGCATAGTTTCCCACATGCGGACACCAATGTGTGATGCATATTGGGAACGGTGGCCTTATGATTGATAACATAATAATATCTAGATCGAATGTTTGTCCAAAACAAGTAGAGCTGGATTACATACATTAATATAAAACAATGGTTCAAATCAACATCAAATATAAAAAGTAAGAGAATTCATTTTACACAACCAGCAGGTACTTACATTGCTTACATTTCGATGTCGTCAGAGCTTTTAACTGGAGTTAAACTAAACGCTTATCCACGTTTGGGATTGCTGTTTTTTTACTGCAAAAGCGCCACCTACATAGGCTACATATAGCGCTTAGAAGCAGAACTCCAGTTAGAAGCTCTGACGAAGGTGTCTGAGAGACATCGAAACGTAAGCAATGTAAGTGCATGCTGGTTATGTTACATGACTTCTTGTATATAATTTTTTTTCTCTTGTCTCTGGGTGAGACCGAGAACCTCTGAAACGCCGTTGATCCAAAACTTAGTGGTATCTCACTGCACTTGAATAACCAGTGCGACAGTGCGGGGTTCGTTCACTGCGGCACTGCCGTGTAATTTCCGCCGATTTCTTTGTAGTTTACTTATTGCGTAATATGACTTAGAAAGCAACAAATACACACAACGTCAAACAAATTCGTTCTTTATCTCTGGAATTCGTTGAATTTCTTTTGAATCCCGCAGTGCCGTACCGGTGCCGCAAGTTCGGTCTAACAATCATTCGATGATGATGACGATCATTACGTCATTTTGAACTTCAATTATTTCTTACCTTACTTTTAATAACATATCTATTTCTATCCAGGTTCATAAGACAGCTTCGGGCTCCACGTTTATGGTCCTGGCGAGGTTCGGCCGGAACCACGGGATGACCATCTGCTATCCCAAGCGCCGTAGGAAGGCAATGCACATTCAGCTATCATACCCAAGGTACTCCAATGAATGTTGTATGAACGCGCCATTTACTAACGACAAAATCTTTTATGGAAATATTTTTACTCAAGTCGGTACACCCATTGCTATACTGCTTATACCTATCGTCTATCGTTGACCTTATTTTAATTTTATTTCCAATATCAACTAAACAGGCGATAGTTGCTAGCAAATACAGCATATTTTACCTATCTAAAACCCTATGCAAAACAGACTGTTCGAAAGGTGTCTTTACAAAAAAAACTTGCGAGGACAGACTTTTCGTAGGATAATTCAAGTTACTCTAGAACATTAAAAAAACTTCCACTATAAAGTTGACTTTGCAGATCATCAAAATTAAATTCTACAAATTCACCTAGTGAGATAATAGACCCTTTCAGTGGTACTTGTGAGCAAAAATTAATTCAAGAACATCACCACCATAATCCATAATTGAATTCTAAAAGAATCCTCCCTCCGTGCGATGATGAATTCTTCCAGCGACACATTGATTTGAAGTGGAGAAATCAAAAACATTACATCTAAAAATGACCCTTGCATACTGACTAGTTTAAAATGAACTGTAAAAAGTCATTCTTTGCAAGATTGGCGCAAAAATGAATCGATTTGACAGGTGGAAGACAGAATGTAGGAAAAACCTCAGGAAAAACTATATATTCTATCCCGTACTTCATACATGTCCAGAAATGGGTGAAATGTACGAAGTTTGGATCAGCCTACGTCACACGTAATTTCCGACAACTTCTAGCTTCCGACAACTTCCGACAACCGCTGTCGGCAAAGTTAAACGTCGACAATTATCTGTGACGTAGCTACGCTAAGTTCGTACATGGGGCGGACCTAATGTACGATGTTCGAAGTTAATATGTTTTCTACTTTGTGGGTTTTGCTAAGTTCGTACATGGGGCGGACCTAATGTACGATGTACGATGTTCGAAGTTAAGATTTTTCTATTTTGTGGGTTATGCTAAGTTCGTACATGGGGCGGACCTAATGTACGATGTACGATGTACGAAGTTAAGATATTTTGATTATGCTGTGGGTTATGCTAACTCTGTACGCAGCATTTTATTCTACTTTCACCTGTTGCACATGGTAAATGTGAAACATGTAGAATAACGATGTTTTGTCTGAAAATAATGAAAATGCAACATGTATTGCATTTATCTTTTGTTGAACATTTATTTTTGATAATTTACAAGGTCAGCAGTCCGGTGTGACAGCGATCTCGCCCCCCCGTGATCTCGCCC
Organism: Branchiostoma floridae; assembly: GCF_000003815.2. Lineage (NCBI taxonomy): Eukaryota > Metazoa > Chordata > Leptocardii > Amphioxiformes > Branchiostomatidae > Branchiostoma > Branchiostoma floridae. The sequence goes on along the minus strand of NC_049986.1, from coordinate 23,487,065 downwards.
CCCCGGGGGCGAAATCACTAGCGATCTCGCCCCCCCGGGGCGAAATCGCTAGCGATCTCGCCCTCCCCGGCTAGTGATCTCGCCCCCCTACCTCGCCCCCCTTTAGCGATTTCGCCCCCCCCACAAAAAAAACGGGTTTACATGACATTTTAGAAGTTGATTGGTATAAATCACAAAATGCAGTTTCAGAATGATATAAGTACACGAGTTTGATACATAACTCCATTCATAGTATCAATATTAACGTAATTACATGGTAATAAGATAGTTGAACTTGTTTCAGACAAGGAGGGTTGGGTCCCTTGTATTCCCATTATTGCATATACCTGAGTCTTGACATAAGATGTATTTCATTGTATTCACCTGTCCTCAAACAACCTATATATCTCCAATATGAAGTCTCTACCATGAAGTGACCACAAAAGAACTATGTAATGTCTTTATTAATTATGCAAATATTAGGTATTAATTAGAATAACGCACATTTTGGTATATGCACCTGGCCAAGGGATATCTTCACCTCCAACATGACTGTTTTTTCTAGTATTTAGGAACTGATGCATTTACCCGTGTTTCTTAAGACAGGTACTTTACCAGTGTTTGTGTATCATTTAGCAACAGCTATATCAACTTGCGCGTAGATAGTGTTTATAATGAGAAACTATTATTCACGTGTGTTTTTGTTAGTGCTTTGGAAATGTTTCCAGCACAAGAAAGAAAACACTGTGACAAATTGGAAACATATAGCTGACGTATTCCGTACAATAGACGGTGTTGATTTATACGTTCGCAGTAGCACTGTTTTTATGCCACCTCAGCTGCAAAAATTGTCTTTTTCATTTCAATGTCATGTTTGCACCGAACAATATAGTATCGACTTTCGAGGTATGACAGGCATCTTACGGTACGGTAATAAGGTGCCATAAGGTACCAGGTAACACACCATACACGTTACTCCCCAGGTGCAGTATAGTACCAGGTAGCGCACCTGTAAAATGTAGTAACCAGCTGCTCTTGGGGGGGGGGGGCGAGATCGCTGTCACACCGGCTCTCTCCAGTTTTCCCTCTTCTCGAACATTGTGTACGTACATCAACCCTGCCCCTCTGTACTAAGTTAGATTTTTTAAGTTCGTACATCGTACATCAACCCTGCCCCTCTGTACTAAGTTAGATTTTTTAAGTTCGTACATCGTACATCGTACATCAACCCTGCCCCTCTGTACTAAGTTAGATTTTTTAAGTTCGTACATCGTACATCGTACATCAACCCTGCCCCTCTGTACTAAGTTAGATTTTTTTTAAGTTCGTACATCGTACATCGTACATCAACCCTGCCCCTCTGTACTAAGTTAGATTTTTTAAGTTCGTACATCGTACATCAACCCTGCCCCTCTGTACTAAGTTAGATTTTTTAAGTTCGTACATCGTACATCGTACATCAACCCTGCCCCTCTGTACTAAGTTAGATTTTTTTTAAGTTCGTACATCGTACATCGTACATCAACCCTGCCCCTCTGTACTAAGTTAGATTTTTTAAGTTCGTACATCGTACATCAACCCTGCCCCTCTGTACTAAGTTAGATTTTTTAAGTTCGTACATCGTACATCGTACATCAACCCTGCCCCTCTGTACTAAGTTAGATTTTTAAGTTCGTACATCGTACATCGTACATCAACCCTGCCCCTATGTACTAAGTTAGATTTTTTAAGTTCGTACATCGTACATCGTACACCAACCCTGCCCCTATGTACTAAGTTAGATTTTTTAAGTTCGTACATCGTACATCGTACATCAACCCTGCCTCTCTGTGCTAAGTTAGATTTTTAAGTTCGTACATCGTACATCGTACATCAACCCTTCCCCTATGTACTAAGTTAGATTTTTTAAGTTCGTACATCGTACATCGTACACCAACCCTGCCTACCTGTACAAAGTTAGATGACGTCACTTAACACTTCCGAAGTTTACCGATTACGGTCTATATCTACCTTTAACTTCGTACAAGTTCGTACACACTAACTTCGTACAATTACCCCTTTTCTGGACATACCTCTGTCGTCAAGGCAACGCTGTCGCAACCTGGGGAAGACGACGTGGTGGTGGCTGTGAAGAGGCTAAAATGTAATTACTTGTAGATTTTCAGATACAATTCAATCTCTACAACTGGATTGAAAACGTATATTTACTTCCGGACGTTTCGAGTGACATCCATCACTCTTCTGCAGCGTCACTAGAATGGACTAGCTGTACTTGTATTGAATTGTTCTGCTAGTTCATTCTAGTGACGCTGAATATTGCTTACCTGGATGTCTAACCTTAGTAGACTATTCTATGAGGATGAAATTGGGTAACATTAATGACAAGAACAGGTCAGAATGGTTTCTTTTAGCATATTCGAAAATGCACGATGAAACGTTTTCTGTTTGTTGCTTACATGTTTATATTTGTCCAGATGAAGAAGAGACCCACTCTAAGGAAGCCCTTCTGAGGGAAACCTGCATTATGTTGTTGTGTGGTAACCATGACAACATCATCGGGCTGAAAGGCATCTGTTTTAGAGATGGTCAGTTGTTTGTTTGTTTGTTGTGGTCTTTGGTTAATGGATGTGTAACTGTTAATTTTCTTCTGAATGCCGTCATATCATTCTAGGGTCAGCATTAGTATGATATTATTACCACTACTGTCAGTCCAGTCTATACAGACTATGATAGAACAGTAGAAGCCGTTTAATTACACGGCCTGTTTGCCAATGTATTTCGTGCAATTATCCGGCTGGTGCTATAAGGCGAAGTTATCCAGCTGGACCGCACCGGTTTTGGATTTTGTGATTCCGTGCAGTTAACAGAAGTGTGCGTTAATCCATTGTGCAAATAACTGGCTTCTACTGTAAATGGGTTTAATTATAGGACCACTTCAACTGGTGCTGGAATACGCAGAGCAAGGATGCCTCCTGCACCTGCTGTGGACGTTACGTGCGGAGTCCAAACTCAACAGGACCGTTCTGGTCAACAAACGGCACATCTTCGAGAACATGATGGTGGAAGTGTGCTGCGGTCTGGAGCATCTGGCAAGCATGAAGGTAAAAAAAAACAATAGTTCCAAACGTGTCTAAAACGTTGTCAAAATTGGACAATCTGGCTTGATTAACTATCATCTATTAGATGTAAGTGGTTCCAAAGACTACGGGCAAATCGCTAGTACTACATATATGTTGTCCTTCCTGTATCCAGCTTGTTCACCGAGACATCGCTGCCCGGAACATCCTGATCTGTGGGAAGGGAACCGCCAAGATCGCGGACTTCGGGCTGGCCCGGGACATGTACGCTGTGGGGTACCATCGGCAGGACGGTGTAGGTCACACCCTATAGTATTCGTTGGGTATTTGTAGTATGTATAAAAAAAGAAAACAAATAATAAAAACAGCAAAAACGGCCAACAATTTAGCAATCGTGTTATACCCAACAATGGCTAGTGAATTAATCAATCACACAACAATATCACAGTTTAATCATACGCATTTGTGTTACCTTTGGTCGCGAATCTCTAGGTTCAATAATAGTTGAAAGAACCCCACTGTTTCTTAACACTGTCTTTATCTATTCCTTCAGCGTAACGACCTCCTGCCGCTGAAGTGGATGGCTCCGGAGGGCCTGAAGAACGAGGCTAGGTTCACCCACAAGAGTGACGTGTGAGTGTGCCATTGTAACCATATTACAACATTCTAAAACTTAAAAGGAGGATAGCTCAACGATAGTTTGATGAAAATTGTTTAATTTTTGCCATGTGGTGATTGACATAATTGAGTACTGATTATGCACAAATCGAGTCGGAACGTTTATAATTCAAATTCAGTACATGCTGGAGCACCTGCGGGACTATGGGCGTCAGTAGACGAGAGGGTGGAGAAGGAATTGCACACCCCTCTTTTACCATAAAAAGTCATGTGCAGGTCAGGCAAACAGGTTGCCGAACTCATCGGCAAATGCCTGTTTACCTTCTCATTTGTCGAAAAATCTGAAGTAACGGAGAATTCAAAAGAACGTTATAACATATAATCATGCAGCTTAGAAAGAGTATTGGTTTGACATCTAATTACTCAATTGTAGAGACCAACAATTTTTCGTCATCACTCCAAACGTCAGGTTTCTATGGGTAGCTTAACACCAATGATCATAATGAACATATTTCTCAGTGCTGCATACGATGACCACGCTTACTCTTACCCCTCGATTCTCATATGAACAAATGTCCTCACTGTCCATGCAGCTGGTCTTTCGGGGTTCTGCTGTGGGAAGTGGCGCAGCTGGGCCGCATGCCTTACTCTGGAATAGAGACTGCAGAAAGTCTGTACGATGCTTTGCAGAACCACTTCAGACTCCCCAAGCCCCAGATGTGCACATACCAAAGGTGAGGTCTCGCTATGTTTGATCACATCTTAATCTTTTCTGTTGGCATGGCTTAAAGTAGTTTGACGATGCGTCTATGTCAAATGATTTTGTTTATGTGTGCCTGAATGTGATTTTCACACCTCACCTCATCTATCATGAATGGGGCACCCCTACTAGCCCATCCACCACCCCCCCCCCGCCTATCTCTGTCCTCCGCCGCTCTCATTGCTTGAGAAAGTAGATAGAGAACTAGTCCAAAATACACTTCATCCTCAACTTCCCATGTACGCAACATACAAAATGTCGAGACGGAGATTGTGATCTCGTAAAATCGTGAGTCTGATCAGGATACTAGGAATGAGTCTCCAATTCATAAATCTTGAACTTTACAGACCATATATTTATGACTTGCAGGTATGACCTGATGAAGCAGTGCTGGAAGTTTAACGAGAAGAACAGGCCAGAGGCAACATCAATCAGAGAGCAACTGGAGGCAGACCCCAATGTGAGATATTTTAAAAAGCGATAAATTCATTATGTTGGTTCTTGACGTTTTTAGTGGTCAGTTATGATTTGCTCACATGTTGCTAGGTTAACAGTCGTTGTTGCGATAAAGTTGTTCTTCCTAGGTAATAAGATACACCAAAAAGTAGTTACTCAAGCAACTGGATAATTATGATTCTGGAAACGGTCAGATGTTTCAACTACTATCCAGTATTTTTCGTCAGTGACATGTTGTTCTTCATTTTCTTCTAGGGCTTCTTCTACTTCAACCAAGCTCCTTGCTTCAATGCTCCTGTCGCAGCGGTCGGGGCACCGATCACCGTGGTGTGAGACCACAGTAGACATTAAAAAGACAATGTCGTCTGCATGGTAGCAAGGGTATATATTACATTAGAAAAGGTATTGATGCTTAGGTTTATTGTGTTATTGTAGTATATAGTATAAAATTAGAATTCAATGCTGTCCTTATTTTGTTATTTGCAATATATGTACAAAGAGGTAAAAATGAATTATCTCTATTGGTGCAGTTACAGAATATGGAGTTTAAAATGTTTATCGCTAGAAATCCCTTAAAAATGTTAACAGTTTATTACCAATATCCATGTTCGTTGCAAGTTTTTTGTGACGTTTTTGGAAAGAAAGCGATATTACTATTGGTATTTACTCGTCACATAAAATTAATTCTACTTAAAAAACTTATATAGTACCAGTTCTCCCCGTCTGACATACCATTATTTGTCCCTATTCATTTACTTAAAAGCGTACTGTTTTGTCAATCTGAGTGTAACAAGTTATATTTCAAAAGTCGCGGAACAAACCTTTCAAGTAGATATTTCTCAAAACCAAGTTCATGGCAACAGCCCATCCCTTGCTTTATTTAATGCAAAGCGTCAAACAAATGGACAGGAAAGGTTCCTTAGCCTTTGAAACATGAAGTGTTGCACAACTTTCGAGCTCCGCAAGGGGGCGTGGATAAGCCTTGAGTTGAGCCATCCCTTGTACTTTCGAGTTACAACACACAGACGTGATACCGGAAACGGAAATGAGGTAATATCACTCATATCAAACATAAAAATAATGTATCAGTTGCTTCTTTGTGCTTTGGTTTGACGGCCATTTTAGGTGAAAGGTCGTGTGAAAAGAATAGTCAAAGAGTATTGTATGATACTATAATCCCATAACCGTAAGAGAATAAAGCATTACATTTGCCGCTTCAATTCAATTTTCCTCAACAGACAGTCGAAACAGATGTGCATCTGCTTTTCAAATTTAATTCAATCTGTTTTGATGTCCTTTTCTTCTCTCAGAGACAATAATATCCTCCCACCTTTCCTTAACATCTTTACAGACACTAAAGCGGCGTGAAGGCACAGATTGTGTCACAATAGTAGTTTAATATGTTTCAGTTTTTTTGTCTATCCTTGCTGGATTTTGTGTGTAATTTGGCATTGGCTTTAATACATCTGTATGTAGTGGAAAAGTAATAATCTAACATAGTAAATTGTGCACAGAGTGCTACCTATGGATTTGTCCGTACACCAAGTTGGGGATTACTGTAGAAGCGTAAACCACAGGAACCCGTTTGTAAGATTTTCTGTTTCCGCTACATGTTCTGGAACCATACATATCAATGGAGCTTACCAAAGGAGAAGAATACAAGATAAAATAATTTATGTTCCATTAATTTTTGTAGTTACCTGGATTTAGGTAGTGCCCAGCCTAGGGCGTTGCGTATTAGTAGTCAACCAGACAACCTACAATAAAAACAAACAGGGGCTCAATTTTTGGTACTGTAATATGGTGTCTTTTTTAACAGCTTTAAATGCAATTTTCCCTGGAGGAGTGTATGTAAACACCAACACACTTCAGACACAAAATGTCTGAAAGATGGTACTAGTATTTTAAATAAAGATTTCAAAGATAATATCCCAAACTTCTTTCAATGTTTATATGATCCTTTTGCAAAACTTGTGATCACCGAAGGAGGCGTGCGTGAGTCGAGTCATTCTTTGCAATGGGGACTTCCAACGCCCAATATGACCCCGGAAACAAAACAAAGTAATATGACCCATATACTACATTGAAGAAAACATAGCTTTTCAGCGGTATGTTTTGACGGCCATTTTAGGTGAAAGGTCACGGGAAAAGAATAGAAACAGAATACCGTATGGCCATTTTAGGTGAAAGGTCATGGGAAAAGAATAGATACAGAATATTGTATGGCCATTTGAGGTGAGAGGTGGTTCGAAGCGAATAGCTAAAGAATATTTTGTGACTGTATAATCCAATATTAGCGTACGAGGAGAGAGCAGCAGATTTGTCGCTTCACTTCAAGTTTCCTCAAGTTCAACAGTCAAATCAGGTGTGTGGATTATCTTCTTTTTATGTTTAAGTCAATCCGTCTTTTGGAGTCCTTCTATTTCAACGCAGAACAAAATCCTCCCACCCTCCCTATACATACATTGTAAACAGCGTAAGCGCGCAGAACTAAACTTCTCCAATCGTAGTTCAGTATTTTACCAACCCTTATGTCAATCTGTTCTTAGCTTCAATACAAGTACGTTATACGCAAAAAGCAAAAGTTGTATACCGAGTTTGTCGACAAGGTTGGAGAAAAAGGTTTGCGGTTTTGTGTATATAAGGTTCATATAAGTACAAACCGTGGGAATCCACTTCTAAACGTTTCTGCTGCCATTATTATTTTATCTTCAAACAACGTATGTAGCGGACGATCATTTTGTAGAATGCGCCTATTTGGTAAAAATAATCTCTGTCATGATCCTGTAGTAATTTAGATGTTTTGGGGACAAGTGACGGTCAGATATGTTGGCCTGATTGTTATACCCCATTTCCACTAGGACGGCGCTCTCTCTGCGACCTCAAAATTGACAGATCGCTCAATGAATTCAATAGAAAAAAAACGAATTTTTTTTACACTTTGTGTGTTTTGTTGTCTTCTCAGTCACACTTTTACGTTTTGTATGATATACTTAGTGTGAAAGCGAAGGTTACCCATATCCTATTTAGGTCGCAGTGAGAGCGCAGCGCGATCGCCGTCTAGTGGAAAGGCCCCCTTACCAATCCAAGGGGTGACTTCTCGTCTATTCTAATTACGATACACAAAGTATCAGTAGGGGTACATTTTCTCAGTGGGTAGGGTTTGTACGAGCCTGTGTTACAGTAGTTACAGTAGAAAATGTATGTCACGGCGCTTAAGCTGAAAGTTACCCCAGATTTACTTAGCAGATTCGTGACGCTCCTTGTGGGCAGCTTACTGGACTGCATTTGAGAAAAATGAGTATTTTCAATCGTTAGTACATGCAAGTAGTTCTAGCCACTGTTCTGAGTTCACAGGTGTGGTTAGAGATAAAACAACAGAAAACGAAATTCCCGCATTGTTGATAGACCAGATGCGTCTTACCTACTGATATCTCAAAAACTCTTCGATTGGATTTCCACCCCTGTTGATTTTTGTATGTAAACGTATCGAACATAAATTAATTTAACCGTTCGGTTAGCTAACAAGCAGTCATTTTTCGTTCCCTTTTCCGTAAGTTTTATTCAAGGCAGCTCTGTAGTTCCAAACTGATAACCGACAAGCTAACAAATAAATACAGAGGAAAAGTCGAGCAGTTATCAGATGAAAACTCAATGCGAATGCATTTTTTGTACGGTTTTGATCATCAGATTGCAAAATAAAGGTCTTCTTGCTGCATACATTCAAATCGTACAGAAAAACAACCGGAACAAACAAAAGCTTGTATGCAACCGTGGAAATTTTTTCTGGTCAAGTAGTTTGCCCACCCCACTCCATTCCCCCTCCACTAGATATTATTTACAACAGTGTTTTAAGTGGTATGGTTGTTAATTTACTTTTCGTTGCTGCTACTCACAGTGTTCTAATGCTAGAAACTGCGGGGTAAATCATAACAAATAACAAAAATTATTATTTTCTAAGAAGACTTAGATAATTTAGAATATAACAGAAAATTTCAGTCAATCATCTTGAACAGATATTGTATCCGTAATGTACTCAAAATTTTCTGCTAGGGATTTAAACTTCTAATGTTCTAATAACTTAAATTTAGGTGCATACCAAAACTAAATTAGAGACAAGGGTAGGGCTTCGATTGTCCTTTGTATTTCTCCCATCCCTATCTATTAAGTTGTTTTTGATCATCCGATTACAAAATGTACAGCACCAAAACACTCAACAATTTCATTCAAAACACTCAGGAATAACAACCGGAACAAACAAGCCGAAGATCTCGTTTTTTGTGATTCAGGTTCCACGTACGCAGTTATTACATCTCATGCCATGGGAAGTTTTTAATCCTTCTGGTCAAGATGTTTGCCCCTTCTTTGCAAAATATTCGCTACCAAACACAGTCTGACGCAATAGCTAAAACTGTTTGTGTGGCTTCTGATATTTTCCCGTCATTAGCTTTTAATTGAAATCAAGAGAAAATAATTTCTTGCCAAATACTGGATCGTGCAATATCTAGCGTTCTTCCATTTACCCGATTGTTATAGCCCAAGCTCACTGGCAACCTTTCCCCCGCCTCGAGCAACAAAATATATATTTCCCTTCTCCATTAAAGTTTCCAGACACTTCTTCCTAAGAGAACAGACACAAATATAAGATCGGTTCATTGATTCAGTCGGTGAACATTAAAATACATCGCACTACTTCTACACAGTATGGAATGCAAAGTTGGTTCGCACCGTTTAGGTTTCAAGCATGGATTTCCGAACGGGTTGTGGGTGGCCAGCTTCTAAAGATAGCAGATTGCAAACTGAAGGCTAAGGTTTTCCTCCTGTTTTCTAAGAATGGGAGACATAAATATGTTAGGGCTTCGTTATAACACGTATATTGGGGGCCAAGAATGATACTGAGGGCAGGCTTTTGTACTCGCTCGATCTTCATGGATTGCAGCGCCGTGATACTCGGGCTCGAAACTGAGGGAAGCGTACTCTAAAGTAGGCCGTATGTAACCCTGATAAAATTCAATGAGATCTTTGATGGGGAGTCCAAATCGTTTTAATTTTGTGAGCCAAAAAAGGCGTTAACTTGCCTTTTGTGTAACGATGTCAACATGTTTGCTTTCTTTTCCTATATGAAACCGTCATGAGTACTTCACGACTCGGTATCTATTAGCAACTTTAGTTCTCTCGTGTCCCTAGTCTAGATGATTCATAAGGAACGTTTTGTCGTAAAGCAAAAATTGGTTTTAATATAAGAAACAATAAGTTAGGATACAGCACAAAGAGTCCTACGGGACTGTCGTTTAGGAAAGTTTATCCCAGGGAAAATCATCGTGAGGAAATCGGTAGCATTAGGCTATGATTGAGATAAGAAGCTTTCAACTCCATTTATTCAAAAGACCGTTCACCATAACGTGCAACCTAAAAATTGACACATGACCCAACGAATTTTACGGTTCATGATGAAGCTTGGTGTTTTTTTGTTGTGTTTAAAGTTATACTTCTACATTCTACATGATTTTCTAATGATGAAATCGAGAAATACAGAAATCCAATTTAGGTCACTGTTTAGTATCTAGTACCGTCTTGTGGAAAGTGGGTCTTACATGGGTGTTGTTATCAGCCGAAAGTAACAGTCACGAAATCACTTGAACGAAGCCTCAAGCTTCAAAGCCGGTAAAATATTTTCTAATTCTACATAAAAAGTTAAAGAGACTGACTTCAATTGTAACATGGAAAATTATTTTGCATGTGAAAGCACTAGGAATTAACTGTATCACAGTTTCTGAGTGTTTTTTCCACCTCTTGTGGTTCTACCTTAAAACAAGTGCAATATGCATTGAGCAGGGAGGGCGTGTTCTCATATATGCTTTTGGTACAGAGTATAATGTTAACAAATAACGTTAACATTCGCACAATGAAAAACTATTGTAAGAAAATGCCGAGGGTATCCGATGGATATTTCTTTGAACTTTTGTTTATTCATGAAAGCTCAAATCGGCCACATTGAGATCATGAGTGAAGGGGCAAGGGCAGACAAATTATATATCAGAGATATTTCCTGTAAGTCCTAATGAGTCTTATAAGTCGATAAATCTGTGCGTTCTCATGGTTCTTTTGTCAAACAATTTACTATGTACAGAGAGAAGTAACGTTGCCATTATCAGGGAGAAAGCGTATCTCTTATGTGAGCTTAGGGTCCATAGAATACCCGTCATTTATTAAAACATTTCAGTCATAAGTCATCAAATATATAGCCAGAGGGAAAATACTCCCCATACACCGTACATACTTTAATACAGAAGACAATGAAGTTAGGGGATGGATACGAGTGCTACGGGGCAGTTTATTAGATGCCGTGTTTAGTTTTCTATGCATAAAGATGTAAATTGTGGTAAAATTTAGGTGTCATCTCATGCATTTTCAGCTCTTTAGCCTGTCCCATTGACCCGGAGTTGTGTAGAGGTCTTCAGTTGGAGATTTAGGAGGATATCTTTTTATATATTTTTCATTCTGTGAAAGTTGTTGCAAAAGAGACAAATGGAAATTCAATTATTACTTCGTGTCTTAAAGCTAGAAACAGTTTTATTTTACATGTATTGTGAAAAAGAATTGCTGAAATGTGTTTATGAAATGGATACTATTTTCAGTCATATGCAGTGCTCGGGCATGGCAAGTGTAGCTACAGCTACAACAACAACTACAATTCCCTACATTACGGACAAACGTTAACCGAGGTCCTATATTTTATAGATGCCATTTCGCTTGCCTTATTCCCCTGGTAGATATTTCCACCACTGATTCAAATTTCAGGTATTTTATACTATTCTGCATGATTTTTTAATAGAGGGATACACAACCCCTATTTACGTCTCACTATCTAGTACAATCTGGTGGAATGGGGTCAAACCAGGGAGTTGTTTTTAGCCCACAGCAACAGTCACAAAATCACTTAAATGAAGCTTCAGAGCAAGTAAAATATGTTTTAACTCTACATGAAAGTTTACACACACTGACGTCCATGGCCATCTGAAAATAGAGGGAAGTAACTATATATCAGTATCTATGTACATAATTTCCACCTCTTGTAGTTGTACCTTCAAAATAAGCACAACATACAGTGAGCATTTCTTGACAGAAAGGACGTGTTCTCATATATGTGCTTAGGGTACAGCGTATACCATTCGTGACATTAAAAACTTGTGTAAGAAAACATTAGGGCTATCTGTCTGTGGAGCATTTTCTTTGAAAGCTGATGGAGGTTGGCAATACCGTGTGTTTTCCGCCGCATAGAATGGTAAATTGTAGGAAGGATTTGCACGTTTCCGAACTCTAATATTGTTACATTCTCCTGGTTCTACAAACGTTTCCAGTTGGAGGTTTTGACGGTCATTTCAGGTACTATAACACAAACTTTGCAGACGATTCAGTCGAATCTGACTTCTAGCGGTTTAATTTTTCACACACGTTGCTCACAAGTATAGCTGAAATGACGTTATGACATGGATTTTATTTTTATTCAATGGCATCGTTCGAGTTGGACAGCTGTTTTTACAGGTATAAAAACTGGAGGCGAAATCCCCGCAAAGTAGAAAAACAGAGGCCTTCTCCAGGAAGGATACTTCTGCGATTTTCCTACCTCGTCCTGATTAAAAGATTTCCCCGATGATCGCAACGTTTAAATCACCAATTTCCATATTTTATGATCAGTTTCAATTCTACATGTATTCTAGTTGTGCTGTGGTCAACAATGTTACCATACCAAAGCTATCATATTACAGACATAGCAGTTTCTTTGCTATCTTTTCGAGAAAAGTGTAAATATTGCTTAAATGTAGTTACACACAGTCAAATAGTTTTTAATAATTATTAGTCAATCGATGGTGCCTAAAGTGTTCGGGCTTCGAAAGTGTATCTTTATCTAAACAACAACAAGCGAGATCTAATCTTCGCACTGTTGATAAACCAGCGCCATCTTACATAGTCATATCTCTGAAACTCCAGGGTTTGTTGCACGACTCGCTAAAATCTCACGCACAAACGCTTTGGTACAGAAGACGCTAAAGTAAGGAGCTGGACACTGAATGTTGCGGGCAGTTTATCAGGAAAGTTGATAATGTCGTGTTTAAATTATCTATGGGTAGAAATTTAGGCATTTGCCCCACTTATTGCAAAGTTGGTAAAGATAAAGCTAACCGTAGCAGCATTGCCTGTTAAAGCCTTAAGGGCATTAGATTGGTATCCATTGTGTCTATGATACGATATGGAAGGGGGATCCCAACACTCTCCTTCCTCCGCCATTGTAGAATTTCCTCCCCACGTCAGGTAGCGATTTTACACCTGGGTAGAGTGAGAGAAGTCAGGATCGGTAGCTATAGTATTTCGGGATTTGAACCCAGGACCCGATACCTTACACTTACGCCACGCGAACCCACCTGTAATAGAAATGTAAATTGTAGCAAAAAGGTTCTAAACACATATTTATAGTTCTTTAGTAGACTGTCACATTGACCCGGTGTTGTTTAAAAGTGTTCAGCTGGAAATTGTGCAGGATCTGCTTAGATATTCTTAAAATTATGTTGCACAAGAATATTGAAAATGAAATGTAAAGATTGCTTCGCAGTTCAACAAATCTTATGCAAAAGTATTGCTGAGATTTGGTATATTTTAGATACTGTGTTCATACATAGGCACTGTTTGGTCATGGCAGGTATAGTTACAGAAGCAACAACAACTACAATTCTCTACATTATAAACAAGCCAGGCCACTAAATGGCATCGCTGCCATTTCCTCTACCTTATTACGCTGTTAAAGATTTTCAACATTGATTCAAATTTTATTAATCGTTATGATGATAATGTAATTTACTTTGTAATGTAAGTAATGATACCATTTCTTCTCAGAATGTTCAAACATGTGAAAATGTCACAAATTAAACCTACTAACAACGCACTCAAAATGGCAAAAAGACATTTGTAACAGTTTATTTCGTTAGTTGTTAGTTAAGTGCTTCATTTTTACCACAGTTTTATGCTCCAATTTACCCCGTTAACGAACAATGAGCGTTATACTCACCTTGAAATAACACCCGAGAAAAACATGTGCCATGTGCACGCACAAACATGTTTGGGTCCAATTAAAATCTACAAGTTCTTTTTGTCTAATTCGTCTCTTGCCGCTCTTTGTGGTCAGCACGGCATGGCTGGAATGCTTTTATAATGATGATAATAGCATTTATTGTTCATTCATGCCCTATTGGTAATTTGTATCGGTAATCGTTAGCTTTTCGTATCTTTTCCCATCGGTTTTGTTTCGGGTAGATCTGGAGTTTCAAACTGATACTCTATCAAATAACAACAGAATTTGATGTGTTTTATTGTCAATACATGCCCATGGGGCTAATTGCAAATGAATAAAATTAAATACTAACGTGCTAACATGAAGTATTTGAATGTGGACTGGTAAGTAAATGATCTAAAATCTAACATGCAAAATACTAGTATACCTAAGTTACTATTGCAGGGTTTCACTTCTTTTTTGAAAGCAGTTGAAAATAAAACTTCCCATATTTTCTATGATAGATTGAGTTGATGATCTTAGTAGGAAGAGTATCTTTTGTGTGTTTTTCAGCAGTGAAGAGCTTGGTGTGATTTCGGCCACTCTTTTGAATAGTCTGTTTCTTTCGGTATCGAATCTGGGTCAAATGAAATGTGTTACAGTTTCCACTGCATTTGTTGTGCACAGAACCAATGTCGCACCATGGAGCAACAGAGTAAATGTAGAACAATCGTCACGGAAAAACCTAGGCGAATTTTGGCGACGCCTCATGGGCGAGCCTAATAGTATAGTGAGTGACTGTTTGCAAAGAATTCCAAAAACTGTACAGGAATGTCAGGAATGCAAAAGTCCGCGCGTGCGTAGTTGCATCATGCCGGACTGAACCATTACCTCCACGGGTAAGCTTTCCAGTCGCAGGGCACATACCGGTATAGGCCTATACGTGTGCACAGCAGTGTTTTCTGTATTCAAAATTGAGAAAAGCCTAGGACTTCAGACGTACCGGAGATAAATAAATAATAAATAATAAATAATAAATAATAAATAATAAATAATAAATAATAAATAATAAATAATAAATAATAAATAATAAATAATAAATAATAAATAATAAATAATAAATAATAAATAAATAATAAATAATAAATAATAATTAATAATTAAATAATAAATAAATAAGTAATAAATAAATAATAAATAAATAATAAATAAATAATAGATAAATAATAAATAAATAATAAATAAATAGATAATAAATAAATGATGAATAAATGATAAATAAATGATAAGTAAATGATAAGTAAATGATAAGTAAATGATAAATAAATGATAAATAAATGATAAATAAATGATAAATAAATAATAAATAAATAAATAATAAATAAATAAATAATAAATAAATAAATGCTCTCTGAACATTAATCGTCAGGCGAATGAAATACGACTATGAAAATCCATCAACAACAACAATCTTTTTTACTTATAAACAATAAACCGTCGCCATGGCAATAATTTTAATTGCCACACTTTTTCAAATTATTTCATCAATATTTTTTATCATCAGATTGAAAAATAGACTTCTCAATGCATACATTCAAATCGTGCAGAAAAAAACAACCGGAACAAACCAAACTCCGTGTATGCAGCTCTCTCAGCTACAGCCTTGGACAATTTTTATCCTTTTCGTCAAATAGAGTGCCCACCCCACTCCCTTACCCCTCGCTCCATTTTATATGATACGTAACAGTATTCAAGTTTGTTGGGGTCGATTTTTAACGATCTCATATAATGATGGTAAATTGCGGGGAAAATCATGCTAAAAACAAAATATTTCCCAAGCGACACACATGTAATTCGGATTTCTTGTATCCGTATATACTAAACATGTTCTACTGGGGAGGCAAACTGTCAATGTTATAATTACTTTGATTTAGGTGAGCACCCGGGCTTTACAAGTATGCCAAAACTACAATAGACAAATAAGAAGAGGGCTTAAATGTGGATATCGCAATTTTCCCATCTCTATCTGCAGTTGTTTTTTGATCATCCGATTACAAAATGTACAGCATCAAAATAATTTCATTCAAACACGCACAAAAAACAACCGGAACAAACAAGCGGAAGATCCCCTTTGCCGTGACGCAGGTTCCACGTACGCAGTTATTTCATCTGATGCCATGGGAAGTTTTTAATCCTTCTGGTCAAGGAGTTTGCCCCTTCGTTGCGAAACATACGCTACCAAACTCAGGCTGACGCAACAACTGAAGATCCCCCTTTCTGATGACACAGGGCCTGCCCCATACTCATCGTAGCTAGAACCCAGTTTATTTTTTTATGTGTGTCCTGCTTCTGATATTTTCCCTTCCTTAGCTTCTTATTGAAATCAAGAAAGAAGGATTTCTTGACAATTTCCTGATCTTGTAATATTCTTTCTTTTACCCGATTGTCATCATAGCCCACTTTGTCAACCTTTCCCGTTGCGAAATCACTTGTAACACGGGTTTCCTATGTTTCGAGCGCCATAATACGTATTTCCCTTCTCCATTTAACTCATGTTTCAGACACTCCAATCTACGGAGAAGGACATAAATGTTTAGTTTTCCTCTATGAGTACCTTACGTTTAACGTTTGAGAACTTCATGAGTACTTCATGTTTCAGTATCTTTGGGAAACTTCGGTCCTCTCGTGTTCCCAGTCTCAGATAATTTATGATTAAGAGCGTTTTGTTGTTGATAAGCTCAAATGGCATTTGCTATACTATTTGAATTGAATTAGCATTCTGTCCCTGTGAGACCCATTGCTTCAGTAGATGAGAGGGTGGAGAAGGAATTGCATATCCCTCCTTCACCATAAAAAGTCACGTGCAGGTCAGGCAAACAGGTTGCCGAAACCACCGGCAAAATGTCTGTCTGCCTGCTCATCTGTTGAATCGACAGGAGAATTAAAAAAAAAAAGAATTTAATTGAGATAGCATATGACACATAGATTCCTACGGGAGAAAATTATATGGTTATAACAAAGATGTTATTTTCAGTCATAGGCATTGTTCGGGGCGTACAATTGTTTCTACAGCTAGAACAGCTAGACGCGAAATCTCTGCAAAGTAAAAAAAACAGGGCCTTTCAGTTGAAAGAATACTTCTACCTTGTCCTGCTGGTAGATTTTTCCCCAAGCTTCGCAAAGTTGAAATCACCAACTTCCATATTTCATGATCACTTTTAACTTTACATGCATTTTAGTTGTTCTATTGTCAACAATGTTACCATATCAATTCTGTAAGACTGGGCGTTTTTTAGTTGCACGCTGTAAAATAGATTTTGTCAATTATAAGTCAATCGTTCGTAGCTAAAGTTTTATGTGTGTTCGGGCTTCGCAAGTGTACCTGTAACTTAACAACAACAAGCGAGATCTAATCTTCGCACTGTGGATAAACCAGCGCCATCTTACAGTCATATCTCTGAAACGCCGAGGTTTGTTTCACGACTCACTAAGATTTCTCGTACAAACGCTTTGGTACAGAAGACACTAAAGTAAGGAAAATGGACACTGGGTGCTGCGGGGCAGTTTATCAGGAAAGTTGATAATGCCGTGTCTAAATGCTCTCTGTGTAAGAATTTAGCATTTCCCCCGTAATTACAAAGTTGGTTAAGGTAATTATAAAGGTACCTTTTCTACACCTGGGTAGAGTGAGAAAAGTCGTGTAAGGTGCCTTAAACAATGGCACTTGATCGATAGCATCTCAGAATTTGAACCCAGGACCCGAAGTCCAACAATTACGCCTCGTGACCCGACTTGTGATGGAGATGTAAATTGTAGCAAAAAGGTTCTAATCTCATACATATTTAGGTCCCTAGACTGGGAAGTTTTGAGAGTCTTCTTACTCTTAAAATGATGTTGCATAAGAATATTGAAATTGGAATTGAAAGATTGCTTCGCAGTTGAACAAATCTTGCGCAGAAGTATTTTTGAAAGTTGGTAAATTCTAGATACTTTGTCTAGTCATAGGCGCTGTTTGGGTTGGGCTGCTGTTGTTACAGCTACAACAACAACTACAATTTCCTACATTATATATATATTACGGACAAACCATGACCTAAAATGGTTTCGCTGCCATTTCCCCTACCTTATTCCACTGATAGAGATTTTCACCACCGATTCAAATTTCATTTAACGTCATAATGATAATGCAATTTAATTGTCGTGTAAGTTATGGTACCATTTCTCCTCAGAATGTTAAAACATGTGAAAATGTCACAAATTAAACCTCCGCACGCAAATAGCAAGGGGTCAGTTGTAGCAGGTTTATATCGTTAATTAAGTGTTTGGACATCATTTTTCACAGTCTTCTACTGTAATTTACCCCGTTAATGAACAATGGGCGTTATACTCACCTTAAGATAACACCTGAGAAAAATATGTGCCATGTACAGGCACAAACATGAAGTAGTAGTAGTCCACTGTGACCTGCTGATGCAGTGGTCTGGACACTCTGCATCAACAATCAGTCTTTCTTCATCATGGGTTAAAAATCTACATGTTCTTGTTGTGTACTTTTTTTACCGTTAGAAATATCACCATTTTACCAAAGCTGTAAGGTACGTCAGGTTTCTTAGCACTCTCTTGACGCTCTTTGTAATCAGCATGGAGGCATGACTGGAACACATTTTTGATAATAATAATATTCTTTATCGTCCATCCATGCCCCATCGGACTAAGTACAGGCGTACAGATAGAAAGGTGGTAATACAGTACACATGATGACATTGTTTCTGAGACTAATATAAAACATAGGTTCTAAAACTACTCTTACTAATACATTTCATTTGTAAAGCATCT
This sequence comes from Branchiostoma floridae, assembly GCF_000003815.2. Lineage (NCBI taxonomy): Eukaryota > Metazoa > Chordata > Leptocardii > Amphioxiformes > Branchiostomatidae > Branchiostoma > Branchiostoma floridae. Next base: position 23,468,293 of record NC_049986.1, on the reverse strand, counting down.
GGAATGCATCTGCATAATGCAGAAGTATTTTCTAACCTGTAGAACATGTAGTTCTAGCAAGTGTTTGGGGTTCGCAGTTGTAGTTATAGCCAAAACAACAGGAAACTAAATCCCGATTGTTGATAGACCAGCTGCATCTTACCTACTGATATCTTGGAAAGTCTGGGAAGGATTTTTTCGATTGTCAAAATTTCTTATTCGAACGTTTTAAGCGTAAATTGATTCAACCGTTCGTTTAGCCTCCGTTAGGTCATTTTTCGTTCCATTTTTACTTTTTTTTATTAATAAGGTAGCTCTGGAGTTTCAAACCAATAACCTATTTAAATAACAACAGAATATAAACAGAAGTGTCGCATCATGGAGTTACAGAGCAAATACCGAACAGTTGTTAATGAAAAACCTAGGCGAATTTTCAAATTACTATATCCTTTTTCAATATTTCTTTTTTATTATCAGATTGCAAAATAGACGTCTTCTTAATGCATACTTCTGCAAATCGTGCAGAAAAACAACAACAACCGGAACAAACAAATGATCCATGTATGCAGCTCTCTCAGCTACAACCTTGGGAAAATGTTTAGCCTTTTCGTCAAGTACTGTAGTTTGCCCACCCCACTCTCTTCCCTCTTCCTCCACTCCATATGATACACAACAGTGTTTTAGGTGGTAAGAAAGATTTTTTTTACTCTTCGTGGCTATTACTGTCACTTATATAATGATAGGAAATCCCGGGTTAAATCCAGATAGATACAAAATATTTCTTCCGTGATACACAAAATGTCATTGAAATCATAGCCACGGTCAGTTTTTACCATTTCACGCACGTATAAATATGAGCTGTGTCTGATTATGTGACGAAATAAACGAAACATCATCTAGTTGCCTGGAAATAATTCAGTAACAATATGACAGTTTTCGCCGCAGTCAGTTTTGATCGTTTCATGTACGGATTGATGTAAGCTGTTTCTGATTATGTGAGGAAATATAAGAAAAAAAATCATCCGTTCGCCTGGAAGTAATTTATAAAATGTCACATTTTCCATCTAGGTATACTTACCCCATTAATTAAAAGGTTGCTAAAGATAAAAGTAAAGGAAGTTCCATGACCTTTTTGAGGTCGTTTTCCACTGTTTCTAGGACATGGTAATGGAAGGCTTCCGGACCTCTCAGCGTCTTTTTCCCCACTCAAAGTCAGGTAACCAAAGCAAGTTTTTACCTGGGTGGAGTTAAAAGCCTCGGACAGAATTTAAACTCAGGACTACTGTCTTCTAGGCCAAACACTCTGCAGCTATGCCAGATGGCACCTCAAAAGTGTAAAGGTGTCACCAGGGCATTTTGGGCTGCAATGTAAATTAGAAAGCTTTATAGTAAATCACGAAAATTATCATTTTGTAACAAGAATTATGATGATTTTATAACTTATTAAGAAAGTAGAAGCAAATTTTAATTTAATCATCTTGCGCATACATTGCAACAGTTATGTTTGTGCCTTTTTTTCAACTCGATAAATACTCCATCGGCCTTATTTATAGTTATGTACTATAAATGTTCTACTGGGGAGTCGAAGTTTTAATGTTATAATTAATTTGATTTAGGTGAACACCCGGGTTTACAGGTATACCAAAACTACAATACAAACAAGAGGAGGGCGTCCATGTGTCCTTTGTAATTCTCCCATCCCTATCTACCAAGTTGTTTTTTGATCATCCGATTACAAAATGTACAGCACCAAAATAATTTCATACAAAACACGCAGAAAAAACAACCGGAACAAACAAGCGGAAGATCCCCATTGCCGTGACACAGGTTCCACGTACGCAGTTATTTCATCTGATGCCATGGGAACGTTTTAATCCTTCTGGTCAAGGATTTTACCCCTTCGTTGCAAAATATTCGCTAGTAAACTAAGTCTGACGCAACAACTGAAGACCCCCATTTCTGATGACACAGGGCCTGCCCACTTAATCATCATAGTTGGAACCCAGGTTACTGTTTTATGTGTGTCCGGCTTCTGATATTTTCCCGTTATTAGCTTCTTATTGAAATCAATAAAGAAGAATTTCTTTCTAAATAGTGGATATTGTGATATTCGGTATTGTTTCATATACCCGATTGTTATCATAGCCCACGATGTCAACCGTTCCCGTTGCGTAATCACTTGTAACACGGGTTTCCAGCGCCATATCCCACATTAACTTAAGTTTCAGACTCTTCTATCTACGGAGACGGGCATAAATGTTTAGTTTTCGTCATGAGTACTTCACGTTTAACGTTTGAGGTCTTCATGAGTACTTCACGTTTCAGTATCTATGTGAAACTTCGGTCCTCTCATGTTCCCAGTCCCAGAAAATTTATGATTGAGAGCGTTTTGTTGTTGATAAGCTCAAATGGCATTTGCTATACTATTTGAATTAAATTAGCACTCTGTCCCTGTGAGACCCATTGCTTCAGTAGATGAGAGGGTGGAGAAGGAATTGCATATCCCTCCTTCACCATAAAAAGTCACGTGCAGGTCAGGCAAACAGGTTGCCGAAACCACCGGCAAAATGCCTGTCTGCCTGCTCATCTGTTGAATCGACAGGAGAATTAAAAAAAAAAGAATTTAATTGAGATAGCATATGACACATAGATTCCTACGGGAGAAAATTATATGGTTATAACATAGATGTTATTTTCAGTCATAGGCATTGTTCGGGGCGTACAATTGTTTCTACAGCTAGAACAACTAGACGCGAAATCTCTGCAAAGTAAAAAAAAAAACAGGGCCTTTCAGTTGAAAGAATACTTCTACCTTGTCCTGCTGGTAGATTTTTCCCCAAGCTTCGCAAAGTTGAAATCACCAACTTCCATATTTCATGATCACTTTTAACTTTACATGCATTTTAGTTGTTCTATTGTCAACAATGTTATCAATTCTGTAAGACTGGGCGTTTTTTAGTTGCACGCTGTAAAATAGATTTTGTCAATTATAAGTCAATCGTTCGTAGCTAAAGTTTTATGTGTGTTCAGGCTTCGCAAGTGTACCTGTAACTAAACAACAACAAGCGAGATCTAATTTTCGCACTGTTGATAAACCAGCGCCATCTTACATATTCATATCTCTGAAACTCCGAGGTTTGTTTCACGACTCACTAAGATTTCTCGTACAAACGCTTTGGTACAGAAGACACTAAAGTAAGGAAAATGGACACTGGGTGCTGCGGGGCAGTTTATCAGGAAAGTTGATAATGCCGTGTCTAAATGCTCTCTGTGTAAGAATTTCCCCCAGTAATTACAAAGTTGGTTAAGGTAATTATAAAGGTACCTATTCTACACCTGGGTAGAGTGAGAAAAGTCGTGTAAGGTGCCTTAAACAATGGCACTTGATCGATAGCATCTCAGAATTTGAACCCAGGAGACGAAGTCCAACAATTACGCCTCGTGACCCGACTTGTGATGGAGATGTAAATTGTAGCAAAAAGGTTCTAATCTCATACATATTTAGGTCCCTAGACTGGAAAGTTTTGAGAGTCTTCTTACTCTTAAAATGATGTTGCACAAGAATATTGAAATTGGAATTGAAAGATTGCTTCGCAGTTGAACAAATCTTGTGCAGAAGTATTTTTGAAAGTTGGTAAATTCTAGATACTTTGTCTAGTCATAGGCGCTGTTTGGGCTGGGCTGCTGTTGTTACAGCTACAACAACAACTACAATTTCCTACTTTAGGACAAACCATGACCTAAAATGGTTTCGCTGCCATTTCCCCTACCTTATTCCACTTGTAGAGATTTTCACCACCGATTCAAATTTCATTTAACGTCATAATGATAATGTGATTTAATTGTCGTGTAACTTATGGTACCATTTCTCCTCAGAATATTCAAACTTGTGAAAATGTCACAAATTAAACCTCTTCACGCCGCAAACAGATGGCATGAGGGTAGTTGTAACAAGTCCATACCATTAGTAAAGTGTTTTGGAGTCGGAGAGCATTAATTTTTTTCATGTTTTTTTACTCCAATTCATTCTACCCCGTTAACGAACAATGGGCGATAACACCCGAGAAAAATATGTGCCATGTACGGGCACAAACATGTATGGGTTAAAAATCTACATGTTCTTGTTGTCTACTTTCTTTACCGTTAGAAATATCACCATTTTACCACAGTTGTAAGTTACGTCAGGTTTCTTAGCACTCTCTTGACGCTCTTTGTAATCAGCATGGAGGCATGACTGGAACGCATTTTTGATAATAATAATATTCTTTATCGTCCATCCATGCCCCATCGGACTAAGTACAGGCGTACAGATAGAAAGGTGGTAATACAGTACACATGATGACATTGTTTCTGAGACTAATATAAAACATAGGTTCTAAAACTACTCTTACTAATACATTTCATTTGTAAAGCATCTGGAATGCATCTGCATAATGCAGAAGTATTTTCTAACCTGTAGAACATGTAGTTCTAGCAAGTGTTTGGGGTTCGCAGTTGTAGTTATAGCCAAAACAACAGGAAACTAAATCCCGATTGTTGATAGACCAGCTGCATCTTACCTACTGATATCTTGGAAAGTCTGGGAAGGATTTTTTCGATTGTCAAAATTTCTTATTCGAACGTTTTAAGCGTAAATTGATTCAACCGTTCGTTTAGCCTCCGTTAGGTCATTTTTCGTTCCATTTTTACTTCTTTTTATTAATAAGGTAGCTCTGGAGTTTCAAACCAATAACCTATTCAAATAACAACAGAATATAACAAGAGTTCGTAGACCTCAGGCCTGCATGAAATGTATTGGGTTTCTGTAGACCTATTGTGTATTTTTGCCTTTTTGTCTGTGGTACGTGGTTGGAAAAATGAGCTTTTTACTGTGTTGGTTGTGCACCATGCAAAAGTCTGACTCTGAAATTCCATTTTCTGAATTTGTAAGTTTGGACAGGGATGAACATTACTTATTTTGGATTTCTTAAGTATGTAACCAACCACAGTACTTTGAAGTTGTTGAGACGCTACCTTTTTTTGTCTCAGATGGCCCATGCACATGTAGTTACTCTGTCACATGATATACTAATATCTTCCTATTTCAATGTACTGACCTAATGCAGCTGCTAAGTCTCCTTGGTTTGTGTTCTTCCAATGATATTCATTAAAGATTTATTTCTGGGGTGTTATTCACTTGACATCGGAATGTTTTACTCGCATAATTTGACCAATGATACTTTTATCTGTAGTTCCATAGACATTAGACAACATAGTGGTAGCCCCCATGCAGCAGCAACAGTTAGTCCCCAGGGTGGTACGATATTTTCATTCAATCCATCCAACCCAAACCTAAATCTCCTGTAGTATCTATGCCAAATTTAACAGCATAATTTACTATGAAAAATGTCCTTGTCAATCCCATTTATAGATGGCAAGCTGCTGGCAATGGAAGCTTTGAAAAGTTCAGAAGCTGTTGTAGTCAAAGCAAACACCCAGCAAACATCCCCGCAAACCAATGAGCAGTTGCTTAGAAGGGGAATTTCATCATATATTTGCCGCGACAAAATGCAACAAACGATACTGAATTTAAAACAGAACAAAGCTAAGCCTCCACCACTTAACCCTGCCTGTACCATAGATTAAGCAGGCCCAAAAACCAAGCGAATATGACTAGCCCAAAACAACAAATTACCTGTATACAGT
>NC_049986.1:23396539-23458526 GCF_000003815.2 Branchiostoma floridae | reverse complement strand
TGTTTTTTGATCATCCGATTACAAGTGTACAGCACCAAAATAATTTCATTTCAAAACACGCAGATAAAACAACCGGAACAAACAAGCGGCAGATCCCCATTGCCGTGACGCAGGTTCCACGTACGCAGTTGTTTCATCTGATGCCATGGGAAGGTTTTAATCCTTCTGGTCAAGGAGTTTACCCTTATTCGCTAGTAAACTCAGTCTGACGCAACAACTGAAGACCCCCCTTCCTGATGACACATAGTACAGGCCCTGATCACATAATCATCATAGCTAGAACCCACTGGCAGGTTACTGTTTTATGTGTGTCCGGCTTCTGATATTTTCTATTTCCAAGCTTCTTATTGAAATCAAAAAAGACGGATTTCTTGCCAATTACCGGATCGTCTAGTATTCGGTATTGTTTGACTTTCTTTTACCCGATTGTAATCATAGCCCACGTTGTCAACCTTTCCCGTTGCGAAATCACTTATAACACGGGTTTCCTATCTTTCGAGCGCCAAAATACGTATTTCTCTTCTCCATTTAACTTAAGTTTCCGGTGACTTCAATCTACGGAGAAGGACATAGATGTTTACTATGAGTACTTCACGTTTAACGTTTGAGGACTTCATGAGTACTTCATGTTTCAGTATCTTTGGGAAACTTCGGTCCTCTCGTGTTCCCAGTCTCACAAAGTTCATGATTGAGAGCTTTTCGTTGTTGATAAGCTCAAATGGCATTTAATATACTAATAGAATTCAACTGAGTTGGGATATGACACACAGATTCCTACAGGAGGAAAGTATAGCTGAAATATGGTTATGATATAGATGTTATTTTCAGTTATAGGCATCCTTCGGGCTGTTTTACAGCTATAACAACTAGAGGCGAAATGCATACAAAGTGGAAAAGCAGGGCATTTCTCCAGAAATGATATTTCTGTAATTTTCCTACCTAATCCTGAGATTTCCTCAATGATTGCAAAGTTGAAATCACCAACTTTCATATTATATCATCAGTTTTAATATTACTTGGGTTTTTTACTTGTCCAGTCGTCAGTGATACTACCATTTTAAAGATGCAATATGACAAACTTAGTGGTTTCGGTTCCTTTCTTATTGAGAAATTGCAAATATTGCTTCAATGTAGTTACACGTTGTCAAATAGTTTTTGTCAATTAATAGTCAATCGATACTATATGAAGTGTTCGGGCTTCTCAGGTGTATCTTTATCCAAACAACAAACAAGCGAGATCTAATCTTCGCACTGTTGATAAACCAGCGCCATCTTACACCCCCTTTCCACTAGGACGGCGCTCTCGCCGCGCTCTCTCTGCGACCTAAAATTTGACAGATCGCTCAACGAATTGTATCGAAAAGAAACGAATCTTTTTACACTTTGTGTGTTTTGTTATCTTCTCAGTCACACTCTTACGTTTTGTATGATATACCCAGTGTGAAAGCAAATATTACACATATCCTCTTTAGGTCGCAGTGAGAGCGCAGCGCGATCGCCGTCTAGTGGAAAGGGGGCCTTACATAGTCATATCTCTGAAACGCCGAGGTTTGTTTCACGAGTCGCAAAGATTTCTCGTACAAACGCTTTGGTACAGAAGACACTAAAGTAAGGAGATGGACACTGGGTGCTGCGGGGCAGTTTATCAGGAAAGTTGATAATGCCGTGTCTAAATGCTCTCTGTGTAAGAATTTAAGCATTTCATAATATTCGGTATTGTTTTATTTACCCGATTCTAATCATAGCCCACGTTGTCAACAGTTCCGTTGTGCAATCACTTGTAACACGGGTTTCCTTTGTTTCGAGCGCCATAATACGTATTTCCCATTTAACTCAAGCTTCAGACACTCCAATCTACGGAGAATGAAGTGAATGTTTAGTTTTCTCCTATGAGTATAATTGAAAGCTTTTCGTTGTTGATAAGCTCAAATGGCATTTAATATACTATTAGAATTAATTAAGATAGCATATGACACACGGGAGGTAAGTATAGCTGAAATATGGTTATGACATAGATGTTATTTTCAGTTATAGGCATCTTTCGGGCTGTTTTTACAGCTATAACAACTAGAGGCGAAATGCATACAAAGTGGAAAAACAGGGCTTTTCTCCAGAAATGATATTTCTGTAATTTTCCTACCTAATCCTGAGATTTCCCCAAAGATTGCAAAGTTGAAATCACAAACTTTCATATTATATCATCAGTTTTAATATTACTTGGGTTTTTTACTTGTCCAGTCGTCAGTGATACTTCCATATCAAAGATGCTATATGACAAACTTAGTGGTTTCGGTTCCTTTCTTATTGAGAAATTACAAATATTGCTTAAATGTAGTTACACGTTGTCAAAAGTTTTTGTCAATTGATAGTCAATCGATACCATATGAAGTGCTCAGGCTTCTCAGGTGTATCTTTATCCAAACAACAAACAAGCGAGATCTAATTTTCGCACTGTTGATAAACCAGCGCCATCTTACAGTCATATCTCTGAAACGCCGAGGTTTGTTTCACGACTCACTTTGTTTCAAGATTTCCCGTAAAAACGCTTTGGTACAGAAGACACTAAAGTAAGTAGATGGACACTGAGTGCTACATACAGGCAACTTGTCAGGAAAGTTGATAATGCCGTGTTTAAATGCTCTATGTGTAGGAATTTAGGCGTTTCTCTAACTACTTAAAAAGTTTGTTCACTACCAAAAATGTCTTTTCTGGTTGTCTTTTTTTCTTCTGGTTGACATTTTTGTCTTCATGTAAAATTTTGTTTCTGTCTATAAGAAAACGAATTTGATACGGAAGACACCAAAGTAAGAAGATGGACACTAAGTTTAGCAGGAAATTTGACAATGCCGTGTTTTAAAGCTCTATGTGTAGGAATTTAGGCATTTACCCCACTAATTTACAAAGCTGGTAAAGGTAAAGGTAACTGAAGCGCCATTGTCTGTTAAAGTCCTTAAGGGAATTAATTAGTTATCCACTGTGTCTAGGGTACGATGTAGAAAGAGGGAGCCCAGCACTCTCCTTCAACCATCTTTACCTCCCCATGTCAAGTACCCATTTAACACCAAAATAGAGTGAGTAAAGTCTTGTAAGGTGCCTTACTCAAGGGCACAGGATCAGTAGCATCTCAGGATTTGAACCCAGGACCCGAAGTCCAAGAATTACGCCTCGCGACCCGACTTGTTATAGAAATGTTAATTGTAGCAAAAAGGTTCTAATCTTATACATATTTAGGTCTCTAGACTGTCCAATTGACCCGGTGCTGTTTAAAGGTGTTCAGCTGGAAATTTTGGAAGGTATTCTTACTCTTAAATGATTTTGCACAAGAATATTGAAATTGGAATTGAAAGATTTCTTCGCAATGGAACAAATCTTGTGCAAACGTATTGCTGAAATACGGTATAGTTTAGATACGCTGTCCAGTCATAGGCACTGTTTGTGCTGGGCAGATGTTGTTACAGCTACAACAACAACTACAATTTCCTACATTTAGGACAAACCAGGCCCTGAAATGTTGCACACGAATATTGAGATTGAACCGTAAAGATTGATTCGCAGTTGGGAACAATTTTATCTTACACATATAGTGTAAAAGTATTGCCGAAGTGTGGTATATTGTAGATACTATTTGCACTGTTTGGTCATGTCAGTTGTAGTTACAGATAAAACAACAACTACAATTCGGACAAACCGAGGTCCTAAATGGTACAGCTGCCATTTCCCCTACCTTACTCAGTGGTAAAGATTTCCAACACTGATTCAACTTTTATTAATCGTCATAATGATCGTGTAATTTTCGTTGCCATGTTAACTATGTTGGCATTCATCCTGAGAATTTTAAAACATGTGAAAATTAACAAAAAAATTAAACCTGTCGGTCTAACACCACACGCAAAAGGCAAAAGGGTAATTGTAACAACTTCATGCCGTTAATGAAGTCTTTTGGACAGCATTCATTTGTCACAGTTTTCTACTTCAATGTCCAATCCCGTTAACGAACAATGGGCCTTATACTCACCTTAAAATAACACCCGAGAAAAATATGTGCCATGTACAGGCAGAAACATGTATGGGTTAAAACTCTACAAGCTCTTTTCGTTTCATTTTTTTACGGTTAGAAATATCTGCAAGTAACGTCATGATTTTAGCAGTATCTTGACGCTCTTTTGTGTCAGCATGGAGGCAGGATTGGAATGATTTTTCCTCATTGTACTTTCATGCCCTATCGGGCTAAGTACAGGTATACAGATACAAAAGTAGTAAATACACATTAAGACATTAACATGATTTCTAAGACTGATATAAACCTAGGGTTCCAATACTAATCTGATACATTTTAATGCATCTGCAAAGTATCTGCATATTGCAAAAGTATTTTGGAACCGTTAAAACATGTAGTTATAGCCAGTGACGGGGGTTCGCATATGTTGTTATAGCCAAAACAACTGGAAACAAAATCACCCATGATTATAGATAGACCAGCTACTTCTTACCTACTGATATCTCGGAAACTCTTTTACTTTTCTAGTTGTTAAAATTTCTTATTCGAATGCTTCGAACGTAAATTCATTTAATAAGCGTTCTTTTAGCTTCCATTTAGTCGTTTTTCGTTCCTTTTTGATCAGTTTTGTTTACGGTACCACTGGAGTTTCAAACTGATAAGCGATACTCTATCAAATAAACACAGAAAATAAACAGAACCCATGTCGCACCGCAGGGTAACAGAGCAAGTGTCGAACAGTTGTCACTGAAAAATCTAAGCGAATTTTCAAAGTATTTCCGCCTTTTTCAATATTTTTGATATTCGGAACCAACAAACGCTCCATGCATGCAGCTGTATCAGCTACTACCCTGTGAATATTTTTAGCCTTTTTGTCAAGGAGTTCGTCCACCCCACTCCCATCCCATCCCTCCCTCCACCCCCACATGTGATACAGAACAGTATTGTAGTTAATTTCTCGATTTCTGACTTTTCGTGGTTGCTGGTTTAATTATTAAAAACTGCGGGATACAACCAGCTAAAACTGATATATCCCCCAAGTGACACACATGTACATCAAATTATAGCCACGGACAGTTTGTACCATTTAAAAACGCATAGATACTCGTACGAGCTATGTCTGATTATGTGACGAAAAAAACGAAACATCCTCAGTTTGCCTGGAAATAATTCATTAACTATTTCACAGTTTTCGCTACAGTCAGTTTTTATCATTTTTTCACAGGGATAGATATGAGCAGTGTCTAACCATGTGACGAAAATATAAAACAAATAATCCTCCGTTTGCCTGGATGTAATTCAGAAACAATGTTACAGTTTTCGTTTAGTCATTTCCCCCACTAATTACAGTTTGTAAAGATAAAGATAAAGGAAGTCCCATGCCCAATTTGAGTCTGTAGAGACAGTGGGTCGTTTTCCACTGTTTTAGGGCACGGTATCGGAAGCCTCCCATCGCCTTTTAGCTCCCCAACCGAATGTGGGGCCTCGGACAGGATTTGAACCCAGGACTTTCGTGTTCTAGACCAAAGCTACGCCCCACGACCCCTAAGTACAAAGTTGGCACCGGGGCATTTTGCGCTGCATGTAAGTTTAAAACCTTTATGAATAGATCAAGAAACTTATCATTTTGTAAGAAGATTTTAAAAGAAAACAGAAGATTTAATTCAATCATCTTGCGCATATATTGTATCCGTTATGCATTATAAATTTCTACTGGGGAGCCGAACTTTCAATGTTATAATTACTTTGATTTAAGTGAGCACCCGGGCTTTACAAGTATACCAAAACTACAATAAAAACAAGAAGAGGTCTTCCATGACGCTTTGTAATTCTCCCATCTCTATTTGCCAAGTTGTTTTTTGATCATCCGATTACAAAATGTACAGCACCAAAATAATTTCATACAAAACACTCAGAAAAAACAACCGGAACAAACAAGCGGCAGATCCCCATTGCCGTGACGCAGGTTCCACGTATGCAGTTATTTCATCTGATGCCATGGGAAGTTTTTAATCCTTCTGGTCAAGGAGTTTGCCCCTTCGTTGGGAAACATACGCTACCAAACTCAGTCTGACGCAACAACTGAAGATCTCCTTTTCTGATGACACAGGCCCTGATCACATAATCATCATAGCTAGAACCCACTGGCAGGTTACTGTTTTATGTGTGTCCGGCTTCTGATATTTTCTATTTCCAAGCTTCTTATTGAAATCAAAAAAGACGGATTTCTTGCCAATTACCGGATCGTCTAGTATTCGGTATTGTTTGACTTTCTTTTACCCGATTGTAATCATAGCCCACGTTGTCAACCTTTCCCGTTGCGAAATCACTTATAACACGGGTTTCCTATCTTTCGAGCGCCAAAATACGTATTTCTCTTCTCCATTTAACTTAAGTTTCCGGTGACTTCAATCTACGGAGAAGGACATAGATGTTTACTATGAGTACTTCACGTTTAACGTTTGAGGACTTCATGAGTACTTCATGTTTCAGTATCTTTGGGAAACTTCGGTCCTCTCGTGTTCCCAGTCTCACAAAGTTCATGATTGAGAGCTTTTCGTTGTTGATAAGCTCAAATGGCATTTAATATACTAATAGAATTCAACTGAGTTGGGATATGACACACAGATTCCTACAGGAGGAAAGTATAGCTGAAATATGGTTATGATATAGATGTTATTTTCAGTTATAGGCATCCTTCGGGCTGTTTTACAGCTATAACAACTAGAGGCGAAATGCATACAAAGTGGAAAAGCAGGGCATTTCTCCAGAAATGATATTTCTGTAATTTTCCTACCTAATCCTGAGATTTCCTCAATGATTGCAAAGTTGAAATCACCAACTTTCATATTATATCATCAGTTTTAATATTACTTGGGTTTTTTACTTGTCCAGTCGTCAGTGATACTACCATTTTAAAGATGCAATATGACAAACTTAGTGGTTTCGGTTCCTTTCTTATTGAGAAATTGCAAATATTGCTTAAATGTAGTTACAGGTTGTCAAATAGTTTTTGTCAATTAATAGTCAATCGGTACTATATGAAGTGTTTGGGCTTCGCAGGTGTATCTTTATCCAAACAACAAACAAGCGAGATCTAATCCTCGCACTGTTGATAAACCAGCGCCATCATACATATTCATATCTCTGAAACGCCGGGTTTTGTTTCACGAGTCGCTAAGATTTCCCGTACAAACGCTTTGGTACAGAAGACACTAAAGTAAGGAGATGGACACTGGGTGCTGCGGGGCAGTTTATCAGGAAAGTTGATAATGCCGTGTCTAAATGCTCTCTGTGTAAGAATTTAAGCATTTCCCCCAGTAATTACAAAGTTGGTTAAGGTAATTATAAAGGTACCTTTTCTACACCTGGGTAGAGTGAGAAAAGTCGTGTAAGGTGCCTTAAACAATGGCACTTGATCGATAGCATCTCAGAATTTGAACCCAGGACCCGAAGTTCAACAAATACGCCTCGTGACCCGACTTGTGATGGAGATGTAAATTGTAGCAAAAAGGTTCTAATCTCATACATATTTAGGTCCCTAGACTGGGAAGTTTTGAGAGTCTTCTTACTCTTAAAATGATGTTGCATAAGAATATTGAAATTGGAATTGAAAGATTGCTTCGCAGTTGAACAAATCTTGTGCAGAAGTATTTTTGAAAGTTGGTAAATTCTAGATACTTTGTCTAGTCATAGGCGCTGTTTGGGCTGGGCTGCTGTTGTTACAGCTACAACAACAACTACAATTTCCTACTTTTAGGACAAACCATGACCTAAAATGGTTTCGCTGCCATTTCTCCTACCTTATTCCACTTGTAGAGATTTTCACCACCGATTCAAATTTCATTTAACGTCATAATGATAATGTGATTTAATTGTCGTGTAACTTATGGTACCATTTCTCCTCAGAATATTCAAACATGTGAAAATGTCACAAATTAAACCTCTTCACGCCGCAAACAGATGGCATGAGGGTAGTTGTAACAAGTCCATACCATTAGTAAAGTGTTTTGGAGTCGGAGAGCATTAATTTTTTTCATGTTTTTTTACTCCAATTCATTCTACCCCGTTAACGAACAATGGGCGATAACACCCGAGAAATATATGTGCCATGTACAGGCACAAACATGTATGGGTTAAAACTCTACATGTTCTTGTTGTCTACTTTCTTTACCGTTAGAAATATCACCATTTTACCACAGTTGTAAGTTACGTCAGGTTTCTTAGCACTCTCTTGACGCTCTTTGTAATCAGCATGGAGGCATGACTGGAACACATTTTTGATAATAATAATATTCTTTATCGTCCATCCATGCCCCATCGGACTAAGTACAGGCGTACAGATAGAAAGGTGGTAATACAGTACACATGATGACATTGTTTCTGAGACTAATATAAAACATAGGTTCTAAAACTACTCTTACTAATACATTTCATTTGTAAAGCGTCTGGAATGCATCTGCATAATGCAGAAGTATTTTCTAACCTGTAGAACATGTAGTTCTAGCAAGTGCGCGCGGTTCGCAGTTGTAGTTATAGCCAAAACAACAGGAAACTAAATCCCGATTGTTGATAGACCAGCTGCATCTTACCTACTGATATCTTGGAAAGTCTGGGAAGGATTTTTCGATTGTCAAAATTTCTTATTCGAACGTTTTAAGCGTAAATTGATTCAACCGTTCGTTTAGCCTCCGTTAGGTCATTTTTCGTTCCATTTTTACTTCTTTTTATTAATAAGGTAGCTCTGGAGTTTCAAACCAATAACCTATTCAAATAACAACAGAATATAAACAGAAGTGTCGCATCATGGAGTTACAGAGCAAATACCGAACAATTGTTAATGAAAAACCTAGGCGAATTTTCAAATTACTATATCCTTTTTCAATATTTCTTTTTTATTATCAGATTGCAAAATAGACGTCTTCTTAATGCATACTTCTGCAAATCGTGCAGAAAAACAACAACAACCGGAACAAACAAATGATCCATGTATGCAGCTCTCTCAGCTACAACCTTGGGAAAATGTTTAGCCTTTTCGTCAAGTACTGTAGTTTGCCCACCCCACTCTCTTCCCTCTTCCTCCACTCCATATGATACACAACAGTGTTTTAGGTGGTATGATAGATTTTTTTTACTCTTCGTGGCTATTACTGCCTCTTATATAATGATAGGAAACCCCGGGTTAAATCCAGATAGATACAAAATATTTCTTCCGTGATACACAAAATGTCATTGAAATCATAGCCACGGTCAGTTTTTACCATTTCACGCACGTATAGATATGAGCTGTGTCTATTTATGTGACGAAACACCCTTTAGTTGCCTGGAAATAATTCAGTAACAATATGACAGTTTCGCCACAGTCAGGTTGATCCTTTCATGTACGGATTGATGTAAGCTGTTTCTGATTATGTGACGAAATATAAGGAAAAAAAAATCATCCGCAAAATGTCACATTTTCCATCTAGGTACTTACCCCATTAATTAAAAGGTTGCTAAAGATAAAAGTAAAGGAAGTTCCATGACCTTTTTGAGGTCGTTTTCCACTGTTTCTAGGACATGGTAATGGAAGGCTTCCGGACCTCTCAGCGTCTTTTTCCCCACTCAAAGTCAGGTAACCAAAGAAAGTTTTTACCTGGGTGGAGTTAAAAGCCTCGGACAGAATTTAAACTCAGGACTTCTGTCTTCTAGGCCAAACACTCTGCAGCTATGCCAGATGGCACCTCAAAAGTGTAAGGGTGTCACCAGGACATTTTGGGCTGCAATGTAAATTAGAAAGCTTCATAGTAAATCACGAAAATTATCATTTTGTAACAAGAATTATGATGATTTTATAACTTATTAAGAAAGTAGAAGCAAATTTTAATTTAATCATCTTGCGCATACATTGCATCAGTTATGTTTGTGCCCTTTTTTCAACTCGATAAATACTCCATCGGCCTTATTTATAGTTATGTACTATAAATGTTCTACTGGGGAGTCGAAGTTTTAATGTTATAATTAATTTGATTTAGGTGAACACCCGGGTTTACAGGTATACCAAAACTACAATACAAACAAGAGGAGGGCTTCCATGTGTCCTCTGTAATTCTCCCATCCCTATCTGCCAAGTTGTTTTTTGATCATCCGATTACAAGTGTACAGCACCAAAATAATTTCATTTCAAAACACGCAGATAAAACAACCGGAACAAACAAGCGGCAGATCCCCATTGCCGTGACGCAGGTTCCACGTACGCAGTTGTTTCATCTGATGCCATGGGAAGGTTTTAATCCTTCTGGTCAAGGAGTTTGCCCCTTCGTTGCAAAATATTCGCTACCAAACTCAGTCTGACGCAACAACTGAAGATCCCCCTTCCTGATGACACAGGGCCTGTCCACATAATCTTCATAGCTAGAATCCTGGTTACTGTTTTATGTGTGTCCGGCTTCTGGTATTTTCCCTTTCTTAGCTTCTTATTGAAATCAATAAAGAATGATTTCTTTCTAAATAGTGGATCTTGTAATATTCGGTATTGTTTTATTTACTCGATTCTAATCATAGCCCACTTTGTCAACCGTTCCCCTTGCGCAATCACTTGTAACACGGGTTTCCTATGTTTTGAGCAACATCAGGTCCACTCAAAAGATCCACGAGTAAACATGCTGCCGTTCTCCTTACTCTTATTCTGTTCTTAGAGATTGTGTTTGAAACTTTGTTTATTCGCGAAAGCTCAAGTTGGCCTACAGGACGCTTTTCATTGAGGTCATAATGGAAGAGGCAAGGGTCAGACAACATATATAACAGAGATACTGTAACAGTTTACATCATTTTATGCCTTAATGAGCCTTATACGTCTATAAGATATTTAATACTTTTTGCGTGTATGCCTGAGTAGCTAAATGTAGAGGCATTGTCAGGTTCCAATGTTTTATCGTCTCTGTCTTCTATATGTGGTACATTTTAGTCTAGTGTGGTCTCGGTGGATCAATAATCATGGATATGGCACGGAAGTTCTACCAAGCAGAACTACTAGTATTTCACTTCTGACTTCAGTTTTTCTACAAAGAGGACAATATCAAAGTCAATTGCTTAAAAACCTCAACTTAACGATTGTTTAAGTCATACTTTGTATAAGACAGTCTGTCTCAATAATAATGGTTATAGCACGGAAGTTCTACCAAGCAGAACTACTAGTATTTCACTTCTGACTTCAGTTTTTCTACAAAGAGGACAATATCAAAGTTAAGTGCTTAAAAACCTCAACTTAACGATTGTTTAAGTCATACTTTGTATAAGACAGTCTGTCTCAATAATAATGGTTATAGCACGGAAGTTCTACCAAGCAGATCTACTAGTATTTCCCTTCTGACTTCAGTTTTTATACAAAGAGGACGATATCAGAGTCAATTTTAAAAGCCGCCACTTAACGATTGTTTAAGTCATACTTTGTATAAGACAGTCTACATACTCTATAATTCACTCAATTGAAGAGTGCGCTATTGCTAAACAGATAACTGCAAGTGTAGTGAGCTTAGCCCGATGTTATGTCTTGCTGGCATACAGTAAGAAGAAAAAATTCTACAGTACCGCTAAATCTCTAAGAGGTTTATTTTGTTTATGTGTCTTGCTCGGTAGAGTAGAAACATTTCTATTGTTTTTTCTCAGGATGTGGTCTGAATATCTTTACCAATCGCAGTTATCAAAGACAAACCTAGAGTAAAATGAGCTGATATTTCTATCCCGTCGTTGCTATCAATAATAATGATGAATGAATGAATGAAAAAAATGACTGAAGACTTTTATTGTACATATACTATAGCCACTGGGTTAAGTACAGGTCGCAACGGAATAATAGTTGACAGGTACATGAAATATTTACAATGTCAAACACAATAACCATATTTTACTAAGTCAAGGGACTAGGTAGGTAGGTAGGTACTAAGTAGAGTTTGAATTTTCGCTTCTTTGTGATACTAAAATATGGGAACAGATAGCGTTTACAATCAAAGGTTTCTCTAAATTCATAAACAATATGAATTCGTATTGTTCAGATTATGAAAAGGGGAAACTATGTTTATAGGTTCTATCAGTTTATAAAGTTCAGCTCTCTCTTTGTTGTATAATCTACATTCTACTTCAATATGCTGCTTGTCTTTTATTCTATCTAGATCACAATATCTACCTTTTGATGTTTCATTGCTACATAATGTAGTTTATTGCCACGTCAAAGTACAAGGGCCTCTACAGAAACCGTCCACAACTAAAATTAAGATTAACATAACCTTAATGCTTGACATTTCTCAGCAGATTCAAACATTTTTAGATGAAGAAAGGAGGACCTTCATTGCACATTTTTACCCCACTGGGCTAAGTATAGGTCGCATGAAGGCAACCATATACCTGTAACAATGGAAACAATCATATACAGTGTTGGGAAAGTGGCGAAATCTACTTAACACGTAGTTAAATAGAATGTTTCTATCGCTATCATACAAAAGGCAATCTACAGTAAAATGTACTTCATTTTCTACTTTTAGATTACTTAAACTACAAAATTGACAGATTTTTTTTGCTCTAGAGGAGTGTGGTTATGTCATCCTGATTTGATTCGTAATTTGTGACAACTGATTCTTAGTCTTGTGATGATAGATCTGTGGCGTACATTTACAATCTTAAGATATTCTTCTTCGTTATACGATTGTTTCAATAATCTATATGTTCGTAGTTAATTTTTTCGCAGTCACAAACGTGTTATCGTTGTGGATTTCTGATAGAAAGGTCTTGAAATACATATCTTTGAAACGCTGGTAGATTGGTGAAATAAGTTGGAGCGTACTTGAAACGCGCGCGTACGGTTGACTAGGCGTTTTGCTAGACGAAAGCATAGCCATATTTAAAATCTTCTTTTTTTGCGAATACTGGCTTAGATATACTTTAATACTGTCTGCAGTGAAAATTCTCTAACACAGACTATAGTGCCATACGCAAGACAGCATGAAACATCTCAAGGTTAGTCTCACGACCAGTACTCCCCAAGCAGAGACTGATGGGGAAAATCCTGACACCTGCCGTCGGCTTCTATTAGCTAACCCCAACATTTATGATAGAAATAGACGGCATGTAAGAAAATGTCACCGTTTTCCTCATCACCTCTGCTTGGAGAATAACGTGCAGAAATTCTGTATGATTTTTGACCAGAAAAAAAAAAAACTGCCACAATCTAAACAGCGTTACCTAAGCAGCCCTTAATCTGTTAGATCAGTACACATCAGAGTAAAGCTACAATCATCTTCTCACACTGATTTGCCTTAAGATAATAATATCTTCTCACGCTGACTTGCTGAAGTGTGTGTGGGCGCTGTGACCGTCCGGCCGAAGTCGTCTTGATCAATATCTTATTTTTAGGGCAGGCTATGTTTCCAGGTAGCTGATTGGCTCTTACTGTTATTTTCTTCCACTTGCCTTATGTTAGCTTCAGTCTGATTGGTCTTCTCAAGGTTGCGTTTTCTGCTCGCCGATTGGTTGTAGCTGTAATCACATGTGTTGCATAAGCTGGTGTAGTTCTATAAGACAGGATAACCGGCTTGCTAATTCATCCGAAGCTGTTCTTCACGTCAGCTACGTCGTCATTGTCTTCATCGACAAACCTGGTATGTGACTTACAATTTGGTTGCAGATTTTTTCTTCCTTCTTTAGATCTTAGTCTTTGTTCCTGTCTTAATGGTCAGTTAGGTCTTTGATATTCAACATTTGATCCATTGGAAACGGTGGTAGGATGGAGGCTATGTTATTGTTGTTGCGGTTGTATACGTGTAACATGTAACATAACTGCGGATAGGATGTGTTTGTTTATCTTCTGTTGTGCACAGGTTTAACGGTTCGGTAAAAGTAAAATAACTGCTGTAAAATAGCTGTAAAGAATGTGTTGGTTGGTTTGTCCTTTTGTTGTGTTTTTCATAACTGCGGTAAACGGGGGATGTGTTAGTTTGTCTTTCGACTGTGCAGAGATGTTTTCGAGAGTCGGTAAAATGTAGCAAACTGTAGTTACAATGGGGGTGAGCCAGTTAGTTTGTATTTTCTGTTGTGTATAGCTTTGTCATGGCTCGGTAAATATAGCGAGCTGTAGGAACAGTCAGGGTTAGTCTGTCAGTTTGTATTTTCTGTTGTGTATAGTTTTTGCATGGCTCGGTAAAGTAACTTAAAATAAACTGTTGTAAAGGGGGATGTGCAGTGATGTCTTTCGAATGTGCAGAGATATCTTCGAGGCTCGGTAAATGTAGCAACCTGTAACACATTGTGTACAGTTTTGCCATGGCCATGGTAAATGTAGAACAACTACTGTAAATGGGGGATGTGCTAGTTTACTTTCTTTTGTTATATGGTTTCGAGGATCGGTAAATGTAGTAACAATGAGGGTGACATAGTCAGTTTTTATTTTCTCTTGGGCATAGCTTTTTTTTCATATGCATTTCTCGGTAAATGTAACATGATTGATGTAAAACGGACGATGTGTTGGTTTATCTTTCGATGTGTTGGTTTATGTTTCTTCAAGGCTCGGTAAATGTAGCAAACTGTGTGAACAATTAGGGTGTTACAGCTAGTTTTTATATTCTCTTGTGCACATGTAGCTTTTTTTCATATGCATTGCTCGGTAAATGTAGCGAGCTGTAGCATCAGTTAGGGTGAGCCAGTCATTTAGTACTTTCTGTTGTGCAGAGCTATTTTTGAGGCTCGGTAAATGTAGCAATCTGTAACAATTAGGGTGAGCCAGTAAGTTTTTACTTTCTGCTGTGTACAGCTTTGTTATGGTTCGGTAAATGTAAAATATCTACCGTAATGTAGGATGTGCTAGTTTATCTGTCTGCTGTGCAGAGATGGTTTTAATACTTGGTAAATGTAGGATACTGCAATAACAATGAGAGTGACAAAGTCAGTTTTTGTTTTCTGTTGCGCACAGTTTTTTGTCATATGCATCGCTCAGTAAATGTAACGCAATTGCTATAAAACGGGGGACGTGTTGTTTGTTTTTCTGTTGCGCAGAGATGTTTTTCCACGGCTCGGTAAATGTAGCAATCTGTAGGAACAATTAGGGTTAGCCAGTCAGTTTGTATTTTCTCTTGTGCACAGCTTTTTGTTCATATGCATTGCTCGGTAAATGTAGCAAACTGTAGGGCAATTAGGGTGACCCAGTTTGTATTTTCTCTTGTGCACAGCTTTTTAAAAATATTTATCACTGGGTAAATGTCTGTTAAACGGAGGATGTGTTGGTTGGTTTGTCTTTCCGCTGTGAACAGGTGTCTTCATGGCTCGTTAACATGTAAAATAACAGCAGTGCGGTAAAACGGAGATTGTGTTGCTTTTGTTGTCTTTCTGTTGCGTACAGGCGTTTTTCATGACTCGCCAAATGTAAACAAACTTGTGGGAACACGATGGATTCATTACTTAGTTTTTTTTGGTCGTAACTGTGCATTCTATGATTCTGACAAGTGTATTTCATTAGATACATTGACCTGTGGAACCGCGGAAGATTCACTAGTTTGTATTTATTTCATGATCATGTGTATGTCATGGATCAGTACTAGTAGATGTAGAAAATGCGGGGGCATGGATGATTAGTTTGTATCTTTTTCGTGTATTTCCGTAGCTCAGTAGATATGTGTGGCCCAACGTTGGTTCCCTTGCCGCTGTAGCAGCATTTGTTTGTTTACTGCCATTTACATGTTTTCGAGTATTTCTGGCTTATTACATGTTTCTACGCATTGTAGATTTTGTCATTTTGTGATGGCTTTCCTCTTATGGTTATCCCGTTAAGCAATTTGATAGCGTGGCAGTTTCTGATTTTAGCATTTTTAGGTGTACTTGCTTTTACGTTGTGTAGTCTTTAATTTTTTTCTTTGCGTAGATTATACATGTATTTAGGTCAGCGTATTTGCGTTTGTGGTTCTATTGGTGCATGTGTTGTTAAGCATCAGGCTATGGATGAAACGTTATGTGTTTTTCAAACGTTTAGCTTACTCTAACGAGTCTTATTTCAATACAAGACCATTCATTCCAGATTGATAATCTGGTTGTCATATTGTTGCTTGGCTAGACCTGCCTACCTCATTGTAGAATTTTTGATATCGATATGAGTTTTTTTTACCCAAGTCCGGTGAGGCGCTACCTTACAATATTTTCTGATACTTGAATGATGTTGCTGTTGCTTCAGATCGAGGATATTTCTTGACTTCATCCCGAAGACCAAGACAGGAGGAAAGATGATTCTGAAAGCTGCGCTGTTCGTCGCCATGGTGATGGTGGCCACCCCAGCAACTGGGGTAAGACATTTCCTTCTTGAATGTATGTTGACGCTAGTTGATTTTTATCCGTGAGATAGCCTATAACTGTTGTTTTTTTAAACAGGGGATTTAGGGACTTCAAGTCGATGGACGGTGGTTTCGAATTGCAATATGTTGAAAAATGTTGCAATTTGAAATCACACTTCGTCGACTTGAAATCTAACTACCCTATTTTCAAAAAGTGTGGCAATTAAAATTATTGCCATGGCGACGGTTTTATTGTTTATAAGTAAAAAAGATTGTTGTTATTAATGGATTTTCATAGTCGTATTTCATTCGCCTGACGATTAATGTTCAGGTAGCATTTATTTATTTATTATTTATTTATTATTTATTAATTATTTATTTATTATTTATTTATTATTTATTTATTATTTATTTATTATTTATTCATCATTTATTCATCATTTATTCATCATTTATTTATCATTTATTTATCATTCATTTATCATTTATTTATCATTTATTTATCATTTATTTATCATTTATTTATTATTTATTTATCATTTATTTATTATTTATTTATTTATTATTTATTATTTATTTATTTATTATTTATTATTTATTTATTTATTTATTATTTATTTATTATTTATTTATTATTTATTTATTTATTATTTATTTATCATTTATTTATTTATTATTTAATCTCCGGTACGTCTGAAGTCCTAAGCTGTGCTGCTGTGCAAACGTATAGGCCTATACCGGTATGTGCCCTGCGACTGGAAAGCTTACCCGTGGAGGTAATGGTTTAGTCCGGCATGATGCAACTACGCACGCGCGGACTTTTGCATTCCTGACATTCCTGTACAGTTTTTGGAATTCTTTGCAAACAGTCACTCACTATACTATTAGGCTCGCCCATGAGGCGTCGCCAAAAACAACGGATATAGGTTACCCCGCGGAAAACGGTGAACTAGCGTTACCATTATCTAAACATGGAGGATGGCTACTGCAAGAAATCAATGATGTAACATGTCAAAAAATGAAGATGACTAATACAGAAATAATCATTTTCACAGTGACAGTGTGCGGAGTAATTACTAGTATTCTGATGTGTATACACGTAGGTGTAAGGTAGCATGGGAAGCTATGTGTCTACTGCCGTACTGGCGTAATCGGATGAAGTTGGATAGGATGTAACCTGGAATCCAGTCACCTTATGGCACGGTCTACCGTAGTTAGGTGTAGACTCTCTACGGGGCCAGTGCAGCTCTCTTCCGCCGGGGTACTCGTTCACACCCGGTAGGATTTTCACGCGGTTAGACTTTGTCGCCGGCTAATTATCCTACCGCGTGAAAATCCTACCGGATGTGGCCGATTACCCCGGCGGCTGAGAGCTTCACTGGCCCCGTAGAGAGCCTGCACTAACTACGATAGGCCGTGCCACAAAGATACTGTATTCCAGGTTAGATAGGATGAGGCATAGTTTTGTTTAATTGCAAGAAAAGGCAATGTGTTTTTACTTTTCATTTTCAGCACTCATTCAGCGATTGTGGTGGAAGCGCGATTAAAGTGGAGCTCGGCTCAATCAGGCTCCCCGACCCCATCGTCCTCCGTGCCGGACGACAGGAGAGTATTGGGGGTAAAGCTTCTTTGAAAAAGGATCTACCAGATAGGCTGAAAGTGAAGCTCAAGGTTGAAAAAAAGGTACGTACTTGCACGCACTAATCATAATAACCTATAATAACTATGGCCACTAACATCCATGCGCTGTGTCTGCCCATGCATATATATATCATGTGAAGACCATGTGACTTGTTTACAGGTTTAAATCAGCATGTGCGATGCAGTTTGTTAGCATAGCTCAATTTGTGGGGTCAAAGTGCTGTTGAACATGTCATAAAATATAGCAGAATGATATATATAACTACGACATATAAATGTTCTAGATGATGACTTTATGTAGTTGGTACATCGTACGAAATTGTGTCCTTTTTTTGTACGTTATTTTTAGGAAATAAATCATTTATGATGTCTCTATTTCCACACAGACACTATTTTCATGATGCATTTTTGTTATTGTTGTTGCTTGGAACGATACTTTTTCCCATCACTGATGTAATGTTTGAAGTGATTTACTCTGTTTTTCCCCACATATTCCAGATACTCTGGGGATATGTGACTGTGCCGTGTGTGAACGAGCTTGGTTCGTGCACATACGACATCGCCTGTAACAATCCGATAGTGACGCAGCTCGGAATAAAGTGCCCTGTAAAGGCAGGGGTGAGTGAACAATGAAAACTTTAATGAAAACATTACTGTTTGTATTTTCGTAAAACTGTCCATATATCCATATATTTAACCACCTCACCACTTATGCAGTGCATAAGTGAAAAATTGCTGTTCCTAAATAAATCCAGAATTTGAAATTCACCGACTGCGACACATTAACAAAGTTATGCTTTGACAGCCGTAGAAGTCTTCGAAATCTTCACACAACAAAACAGATTGTGTTTAACACTTTTTGTTGATGATAAAGGGACAGGATATGCTAGGTAATTACTCCATCCCTTTAATTTTGTGGCACACAAATCAGTACAATCACACACACGGACATCTATAGACAAAGGCGTACTTAATCATTCATTTTTTTTACCAATATTCCGATATTGATATTCTTATCTTTCCACCCTATTTTAGGACCACTGCCTCAACAAAGTGATCACCATTCCCAACATTTCCATCCCGTCGTTCCTCGCGAGTGGACAATACAAGATGAGGATGGAAGTGAGGAGTTATTACTCTGGTGAGATGCTCGGGTGCGGCCAGGCCCAACTGGCCATCAGCACGTGAATTTGCCATAAGATAGAACCATTGCAAATGTTGCCCAAGAGAGAGGAGAAAAAAAAACACATTTCAAACCCTCTTTACTTTCCTGGTAATTGACTTTTAAAAGCCGGTTTTATTTGAAATAAGGTTCCACAAACCTGTAACTTCCTTGATTGTGTTTCTCCCTCTTTCTGGATATATAATTGCAAATTGGTTCTAAGGCAACGTCCATGCACGCCCATTCAGAACAATTGTATATACATATAGATATATACATATATATAAATAACATACCATTCTTTGAATAGTAATATACAGTAGTGGATTTCACACTTTTCAATCAGGGCCTTTTTCGACTTTTGTGGACGATAACGTTTAACTCTTTACAATAAAGCTTACATAATTTCAAACAGTGACGAGAATATAATCCTATGTATACATATAAAACAGATGTTAATTGCTCTGGATCTGTAATATTGTTTTAACATCTCTCAAAACATCAACTTGTTGCGTTTGTTTCCTTCTTTATGACTACAGTTAACCAATTTGATGATATGTTTGCCTATACTATAAATCACATTGTATATTTATATATATACTACACTTGTGTTTCTGTTGGGAAAGATGCAAAACAAAAATAAAGGACGTCAAACTCAAATAACATGTGAAGCTTGAAGTTTATGTTTGACAATTCCTCTTGTTGTATGATACATACGCTAGTTTGTTAAGTGAGTTTTTTTTACTTTCTAATGAAGAAAATGAGATAGATAAAATAAAAGAAAATCGGTAAAAATCGGTAAAAATCTTCATGGATAAAGTTTCCACAATATAGATAAAAATTAGTCATTTCATGAAGTAAGGTTTATGCATATAATTAGTGATGTGCCATGTAATGAATACAAGTGCAAAAGGCCAACAAAACATTCCTGAAGTACACATTCAAAAAGACACAACCTAACTTTTAACCTTGACAATAGCAAGGACGACATTAGCAAACAAATGTGTGCCACTTTCTCCTAATAGCAACAAGTCATATTTCGACAAAAATGCCGTAAGTAGAAACGTAACATCATTAAAATGGAGTATTCTAATATTAATACCTAAGAATGGTTGCATAATCCCCCCAGACTTGAGTAGAATTTCCTAATCCCAAAATGACCCTTTGTGCAATAATGGACTATTCCGATTATGTAACCGTGTACAAATATGGGCTACAGTAATATTAAAAATTAGTCCCGTTTACAAGTGACATCTGTGCAATTCAATGCATTTGAAATCATTTCCGTAGCATGTTCAAAGTTCAAATTCTGCCACAGTGTAAGAGATTGAAGACTTTAAACAGGCAGAAAGCATATATA
Source organism: Branchiostoma floridae (assembly GCF_000003815.2). Lineage (NCBI taxonomy): Eukaryota > Metazoa > Chordata > Leptocardii > Amphioxiformes > Branchiostomatidae > Branchiostoma > Branchiostoma floridae. Next base: position 23,438,079 of record NC_049986.1, on the reverse strand, counting down.
TATATAGTGGTGTTACTGCCCCTCCCCCAAATATAAATCAACAGTTCTCAATTAATCCCCAAAATGGCGAGCCCTCACAACGCCAAAATGACCAGTCCCCTTCCCCCCTTCCATTCTCGTACATCAACGTCCTTTTTGAAAATATACAACATATGTTCCCTAATTTCCGATACTTGAATACCACGTAAAAATTCATATTCCTCATGCAATTAGACAAACCATACATTATTGATTTCATCTGCCCTTATGTTTATAACTGTTTTAAGAAGCGAGAAGAAGTTGAACTTGTACATACTACACTCAGCACAAAAAGTTTGGAATATCAACTTCGGTTGATCATATTTCTGTTGTTTCTGCATCAATTTCAATATATTATATATCAATAGAAAGCTTGCATGATTTTCTTTCCAATGGTATGAAACTCATTATCATTGTTAACTCATGGAACATACACTAGGCCTGCTAACGTGAGTGGGTCACGAAAAAAAAGTGCCCAAATTCCCCCGTTTTTGTTCAAAACTGTATCCTCCGGTTGTTATGGCCGCGGGTGACAATGATTCAATCAATCCTTTTTTCACCTAACGTTTGGTATACAGAACATCCAAGTTTCTTTTTGGAATATCTGAGTAGAGTATCTTATGAGTGTAAGTTCATGGAACGAACACCAGGCCTGCTTACGTACAGGGGGTACTAAAGATAAAGTGCCAAAATTACCCTACTAAAGTCAATCACTCCATTCTGCTCATTTTCTTCCGTCGGTATTGACTTGTGAATGAAGGCAATTTGAATAAACAGGACATGTCAATCAAATCTGCTGTTACTCTTTATTCAAGCAAAAAATCTGAACCATGGCAAGAGGTGATCAATCGAGTGCTAGCCATAAGCCGTAGGAAGGCTATTCCCTAAGACTGTACTCCAGCATCCAAATTCCAATGGTCATTTCTCTGTGTGGACTGGTGTTGTAATCTTGCAGAATGGCATTTGGTCGAATATTGAAGAGGTAGAATATTGCTACTGGATGGAGGATGGTGTCCCTATACACGGGTCTTGACGAGTCTTGTTTTTCCTATGGTGGTTATACCGCCCCACACCATGACGCTGCCTCCACAACCAAATGCCGAAAGTTACTCTTGTCGTGTCAGCGTGCGGTCCTCCTTGCCGCATCCGCGCTTTGATTTGTCCATCCGACTATCGAAAGGGCAGATATACTCTACTCTAAGCGTGTTAAAACCTTGTATGTTCCGTATACCAAATGTGAGGTGAAAAAAGGATTGATTGAACCAGTGACACACGCGCCAATATCAACAGGACGATACAATGGTGAACAGAAGCAGGGGAATTTGGGCACTTTTTTTTCGTGACCCACTCATGTAAGCAGGCCTTGTGCTCGTTTCATATGTTTACAATCATGATAAGTTTGATATCATAGGAAAGAAAATCACACAAGCTTTCTATTGATATATAATACATTGAAATTGATGCATAAATAACGGAAATATGATATACCAAAGTTGATATTCCAAACTTTTTGTGCCGAGTGTAGAATATATTAGCTATATGTTGAGATGATAAGATACCTTTTTCTTATGTCAAAATTGTACCTTATCTCTAGCGCTACGACCTGTACTTAGCTGGTTTGAGCACAAATGTACAGTAAAGGTCATTCATTCATTCATCAACGTTATGATGACCAGAACGTAAAGAGACACAGCTTGTATTCTGTGCACTTATCATGCAAAATAATTATCAGGATAATATAATATGAAACCTAAACATATGCATATGCGGTAGTTTAATCGTCCGTGCTAATCTGCCCGGGCTAGTGTTCCGAAATTCTAGTGCTCGGGATCAGCTGAGCGGGTGCCGAACGTTCCGACGGCGAGTTCCGACGGATGCCGAACGTACCCGAAGCCGAAGGGGGCAACGAAGCCGGCCAGCAAGGGTTAGCTCAGCTGAGTTCATGGTGGCATGACAGTTTTTCGCCTATGGGGATTTACATGAGGGTCTGCATGCTCTTTTATGTAAGGCGTAGGCAGCTCAGTCTATTTTTATTTCCCGTGATTCGTAGGGAACTGAACTGAACTGTAGGGAAAATCATCTTATCTACGCAATTCGTAGCGAGGCGACCAAATAGCGTAATTGCCTTCCTTGATCTAGCGTAATACGTAGGGCGTTCTTCTGAATTCAGCGTAATTCATTGTCGGGACCCCCAATGCAGACCCCCTTACATTGGTAAGGAACCCAGAGTGAGGAGGTTCGACGCCTCAAAATTCATAGCAGGGTGCACGAGCAATTAGAGAATAATTTAATATCAACAACAACAACAAAAAAAACAACAACAAGAAAATATCTGAAAATGAGCATAAAGTTGCCGGCTCTTTGTCTTGTAAAAGCCACATTTACTTAACCCCCAGCGGAGGTCATGGAACTGTAGCCGACGCACAGGCAGGGTCCGGTAACATTATCAAGGCGCAAATTCACGCCGGCCGAAGACGTAATCCAACTTATACAGTCTCAGATCTGATGCATTCCTCTACCATTCACCGCAGTTTCCAACTCGCTGTTGTGCACGGAAGAATAACTATTAAAGGCCTTTGCAAGTACTCTGACGCACTACTTTATACTCCAACTACTATTGAGGACGGGGGTCGCCCATAAATACTGTGTTATGCGACCTCAAAGGTATAGCAGAAAACAGTTTTCGGCCAATGGGGATTTCTTCAATTAAGGGCCACAGGATGACTGGCTTCGACGCGGAAAAATATAGTAGGGTGCACGTTAGGAATACGAAAACGGATATGTTTGAGTTTAGGATACAAGCAACAAAATATTAAAGAACAAAATATTCCTGTTGGCGTATCGCCTTCTCACGCCCACTTTGAAACGCCGCTCTGCGGAGGTCAAATAACTGCAGCTGGCTCACACTACACGACATGCAGTTGTATAATGGGCGCATTTATACACGAAATAGAAAACTTTCACAATCCAAATCCTACAGTCTCAAAGTCGACAACTTCCTTGACTACGCCTCTCAAATAAGGCTTTCTACTCAGCCTTCAACAAGTTTATCCGTACTACTACACACACCATAGACCCGGGTAGTCGCGCATAAATTACGTGTTCTGCTGAACTTGAACGAACTTGACGTTGGATTTTCTTTCATTCATACAACGAAACTAGTAAAGATGTAAACCTCGGCTGAGATTTCGCCAACTTTGTACTTTGTCAACAACAAAAAAAGAGTTTAGGGCACAAGCCACAAAATGTTTATAAAATATCCAGTGTCGGCATATCGCCTTCTCACAACCACTTTGAAACGCCGCTCTGCGGAGGTCAAATTACTGCAGCCGGCAAACAATGGAGCGGATTTTAATGGCTGCCTCTCAAATAAGGCTTTTTATCTCTCCTTCAACAAGTTTATCTGTACTACTACTCATATTTGTAACCCGCGTCATAGACCCCGGGAGTCACGCAGAAATACTGTGTTCTGCTACCTTGTCCCTTGTCAACAACATTATTCTTTGGCCTCCCGCTCATGCCCTAAGAATGCGCACGGTCAAGTACCCAATAAATTTGGCTGACGTAATAAGCAGAGCTCAGTCATGGGGGTGGGTACCGGTACACTTGAGCCCAATATTGACCGGGAACGTTAACAATGACAATGAAGTTTATTGCATATTCATGACTCATTGGGGCTAAATGCAGTCAATGGGTACAAAGGGAGTAAACGAAAAGCTACATGACATTATTATCTACACGTGAAGCATTAACGAATGCATTTCGTAGATCTTTGTACAGTGAATACTCTAGGACAAAGTGTACATCGTTTTCTACATACATGAGGCTATTATCGTAAAATATACATAGTCTATTATTAGGAGGAGTTCGGTTATATCTACCAGCTTCAATTTCTAGTGGGTGATCGCTGATCCTTAGTTGGGTCATTGCTCGGCGATAGCTAAAATATGCTATATCCAGGTATTTTTATCTTTCATACAAATGGTTAAATTTTCTGTGAGTTCTTAACTTATTTCCTGGGTTTTCCTTTGTGCCAGGAGAGTTAAAATCTGAGTAGAAGTTTTGAACAATGATCCATCGCCGAATGACAGGATCAAGCGGGCCACGTGGGACGTATCTGGGAACCAGTAGGAAATCTCCTGCTTCGGAAAATTCCCTGACTCAAAGAGAAAGATTGTTCGTCCAATTACAACACTGAAGAAAGACATACCTATTGCATCCCTAAAAGGGGGAACTAAAGGGCACCTGAAACTTCTTTAAAGTCAAAGATGAGCGTACATCTGACATCAAAATCCAATACAGAAAAAAATTTAAACCAAATAATTGTGTGGCTCAAAATGATCATGGTTTTGTTGACCACGTATGACAATAATTCAAGTCGAGCACAACGTCAACGGGGCATGTCAGGAGGTTCGACCCCAGGGCATGTAAGGTCTGGGCCACCCCCACCCCCTTCTCTGTCGCTGGTGGGGTTATTTGCGGGTGTTATTGGTGTAGATGTTGATGAAGCAAAGTCTTCAAGAGTCAGATTCATCGACAGGTGCTACCTAAAAGTAAAACCGATTTTGATTAGAGTGGGGGAATACATGTTAAAAAAACGATGTAACAAACCTTGATTAAATACAGAGAAATGAGACGTTGTATATATAGTATTTATGTATGAAGGTTGCACCAAGCAAAACTTCTACGACAATAGCATTTATTGTTGGTAGTGACAATGCCTGTATGTCAGTGACGGTGCTGCCAACACTGAGCTACCTAAAATTGGCTAGAGCGTTCCGTGAACGCTCATGGATCACTCAATGATCGCCATCATCTTATCAACTGTCTAGAATATGTTCAAAACAGTCGCTGTGCGGTTGCCAAGGATAGCGATCCGACGGTCGAAAATCTATTCACTGGCTCGGTATACCATACTCTGTGTTTTAAGACATTTGTTTAACCTTCCTGGCCACTTGGAAGTCATAATGAATGCAACTTTTTTTGCTAAACGTTTCTTTTTTCACACGCTCGCATCAGTTTTGGTGTTTTCAGAGGATGTCATCCATATAATCAAATTATCATGGACTTAATGAAAATAAGAAAAACAATCGGACGGGAGATACTCCCAAATTATTAGAACAAAATAGTTCATCAATTTTCTTTGGAAATATCAACTCTGACTGACAACCTCTTGCAGCCATACTTGGAGAAGACGGGCCTTTCTTTAGGGTAGAATTGCATCTCAGCAACTGTTCGTTGCACCGTTTCAGTGGTAATCACTCCCCCATTTGCAGCGAGTTCTACTTCTGCACATCTCACAACATGTTCTCTCTCAAGGGGGAGAAAGGGAATAAAGTAACGCCCTAGATCCGGACCTTTCCCACCTAAAACTTCTCCGGACCAGATACATCCTTGTCTGTTAGAGTCTACAGAGACTGAGTCAATGGCATACAAGGAATAGTCATTAGTTGAGGGTGGGGTAGTTTCCATGGTATCGTGATCGACAGCAGCATGGCCTTCTGGGACATTACCAGGCTTTTTAACAGTAGCAGCAGTAGCAGCAACAGTTTTGCCAGATCCACTGTACGCAAAATCAGTTGCAGACGGTTCTGCACTGTCAGCGTCAACTTGTTGAAGCTGTCGTAGGAGGTCCTGTATCTCCTCTTCTCTGATGCTTTCTCTGGATCGGCCCTTGCTTATCTGTTGTAGCAAATACCTGCCCATTGGTAGCTTTTCTGTGCTCCAGATGAAGATAAACATAGTGTTTGTAGTATCTTCTTCCAGCAATGACAGAAGTCCCTCAGCTAAACTGGGATAAACCGTCTCCATCTCGTCAAACACGAACAAGTGCTGCCTGTCACTATGTGAGACGTTCCCCCTGACCCAGTCTCGGACCTGCTCCCTGTACTGCCATGCTTCTCCTGGATGAGGGAAGTGGTGGGGAATGATGAACTCGTGCGCTCTGACGCCACAACTCTGGGACAGAAACCTGGACAGAAGTCTACTCAGGAACGTCTTCCCCACACCTGAAGGGCCGTAGAAAGACATCACCAGAGGTGTGCTGCCGTGTTTCCCCGCCAGGTGTCCCGACATCGCTTCTAGAACGACTCTCTTGGCAATGTGCTGTCCAATCAGCCTTTGATTCAGCTCTTCTTCAAGTGCTGAATTGCTACAGTGTATCCCATCATTGGCCTTTTCATGTTGATAAAGCTGCATTGCAATGACTGTTACAGCACTAATGACCACCAATGCAAGTAGGAAAACAAGGGAAGATCTCAGACTTGATCCATTTGGCTCCTTGGCATTCCCCACTTTTGATTTGTCTTCATGATCAGAAGAGGTTTGTTCTTCTTTGGTGTTGGCGGCAGAGTTGGTTTCTGGATATCCCAACTTCCTGTGACGTAGGCTCCTCTTCTTCATGGGGGGCGTGGACAGGTTTCTGCCAGGTTTGGGGGACGAACTGCCCGGAGAATCTGGGATAGAAAAATGACCCAAATAAGAATAAACAAAACTGAAAAATATGAATGACCATATTTGATTCCAACATCACACTTTACTTTGCCATCTAAAACGTCACTTTAACACATCTGACTGTCATAAAAGACACTTTCTTCAAATAACATTTACCTAAACTTTCGAGTTGCATCTTTTTCAGACCCTCAATGTATTTCCACAACTGTTCAATAACTCTTCTGGAAATACTGATGCTATATATATCAAGATATCTAGCAGGTATATTTGCCTTACAATACATTAAGGATTTGTGTGCAAATGCTACCCCATTGTTGAGCAGGAATGGTATCAAAAATCAACCTCAGCATAAGTGTACCAACACAGATGAGCTTTAATGCTAAATACTCTATGAGTTGAAATGATACAGTAACCTGAGAATCCACTATCTTACCTGGCACGGTAGGCAGCAGCGGACGGGGCACAGGAATGGTTCCGTATCTACTGACTGTTTTAGAACCGGGTGACATGGCAGGAAGGGACAGGCATTTAGGCGACATCCCTTGTCGTGTCTGATTCTCCCGTTTGCCCACCGGTGAAGACAGGGCAGGCCCGGAGCTGTAGCTTCTTTTGAGAGAGAGCGAATCCGGTTTGGTAGACCAGAGGCTGGATGTGGAAGACGTTTCAGACCTACTGCCAGACGCAAAAGGTGACCACTGATTGAGGTTTATCTGTCTATCAGGAAATGAAGTTAAAGCATTACTGTAGGCTGGTGCCATTGAAGCTGGGCTTTGATGTACAAGAAGAGGGGCAGTGGGAGGGGGAGACGATTTCTTCATATCTTTGCAAACTTTGGGAATGTGTGAATGTGAGTGAAGAGATGGGGAGCGAAAATAAGCAGGAACTGATAAAGTTTTTCTTGGTGGAAAAGGCTCATCTTGTGGGACGTGCTGGTGTCTCCAAGCTGCACTGCTGGCCTCTCGTGGAGGCTGGAGGGGTCCAGAGACAGCGTTTTGTGCTGTCCATGATTGTGTTGCTGACACCACCTATATATAGAAGGGAAACATTTTCAACATTTGTTTTCTATGATATTTGTTCTACAGAGCACACAGTTGTAACGACAAGCAATTATCAATGTCCAATATTCATGTAACGCTAGTGCACTTTTATTCGTGAGGTAACCTATATAAGTCATAGACGTTGTTTTCAAAAGTCGTCGAGTATTTAGGGATATCAAGTCGACAGACGGTGGTTTCAAACTTTTCAATATATAAGGGGATATTAGATATACTGAAGTTTGAAAGCCCCGTCCATGGACTTGATATCCCTAAATATGCTTATCCCTAAATAACGGATACCATGTGTTAACTAGCAATCACATGAGAAGCACCTAGATGGAAATAGTACCTGGAGCTCACGTCTAGCGAAGAAATAGACGTTAAGCAGGGACAACAACAACAACAACAACTAGCGTTTACTTTATTTACTTTACTTACAACTAAAAAAAAGGGAATTTGGAACAATACTTTTTATGGAATTAGCTTAATCACAGACAACGTGAAAAGAGTAAATCTAAAAGCTTACCTGGTGTAATAATGCCTTATTTGGAAGTTGGTCAGTTTTGGACGAACTCTTTCCTACTGTACTTTGATAAGTTGGCTGTTGCCGGTTGTTGTTCAGCTTCATCTTAGCTGTTCTTTCTTCTGTGAAATAGCGTTTAGTGTTTAATGAATAAGTTTTCGTAATTGTTTAAATACACACAAGGTTATAAGTGCATTCAGGAATTGAAGGTATGCACTACTTTGAGTTAACGTGGGTTTCAAGTCAAATTCAGTCTCGTTGTGCGCGACCGAATTCCAGCCCATTCCATGTTATCTTAACTTTCTACACTTATAAACTTTTCAAACAATAGCTGGAATCTTATTCAAGCTTAACTTTTCTCAAAAGTGTCCACTTTACTCACCTCGAGAGAGTTTAACGAATGAATGATTTTGCAGTGACGAAACCTCACTTCCGCGCCGCCATTTTAAACCGTGACCTGACCTGACCCCTAACCTTTATCCCCGGACCAACATGGCGGACCCTCTAGCACTGTTCGCTGGTGATAGCGACTCCGACAGCGATTCTAGCGACAATGACGACGAACTGGCCGCTAAAAACGCACAGAAAACAGACGAGAAGAAACCGCAGACGAAACCCGCCAACGCGCTGCCCGACCCGCTGTCTTTGCTGGCCAGCACAGGCCGCCCGAGTTTTCTGGACAGGCCGCACGAGAGGGGGATAGACTGGGAGAGGAGAACGGTCAAGGCGCCGGAACCGGTCAGTACTCACCACGGGGGTTAGAGTGGCTTTAGCTTGCGCGTGAGTGTATGTGTGTGTGTGTGTGTGTGTGTGTGCGTGTGTGCGTGTGTGCGTGTGTGTGCGCGTGTGTATGTGTGTGTACGTGCTGATGTGTGTACGTGTGTGTGCGTGCGTGTATGTGTGTTTCTGTGTGTGTTGAAGTGTATGTGCGTACGTGTGTGTGTGTGTGTGTGTGTGTGTGCGTTTGTACTAGTATGTGTGCTTGCGTGAGTGTGTATGTGTGTGTGTTGATGTGTGTACGTGTGTGTGTAGGTAACGTTACATGTGTGAATGTGTTTGTGATTTTCCTGAGACTGTATCTCCAATTTTCCCCACCAGCCCCCAGACGAGGAGTATGTGCCGTACTCCTACCGTGCAAAGGGTTCCGCCGCTCTGCCCGCCGTCTCCTCCCACACCACGACAGAGACCTTCGAACCCACGCCCCCTGCAGAGGTGAGGCTAATCTCCTAGAACATGCTGTGCTTCAGGCAAAATTTTTTGTTCTAGAGCTGCCCTTTTCTGTGACAAAACCCCTCAAAGCTTTAGGGAACTAACAGAAAAGGGCAGCAAGAAATGTAACAATTTAGCCTCCCATAACATCTGTTTGGGACTAAGGTACTACCAGTAAGGCTACTACTCACCTTTATCCTTTATTTACTCATGGCCTCTTCTATCTTGAGACAAAGCAAGACCCACAATGTGTGGAACTCCCTCCTTGACCAATACAAGTCAGAGACCCAGTGAACATTCAGTCTTATTCACTCGCTCATTTGTTAACTCATTATTCACTCCTTCCATTTTCAGGACCCAATGTCAGGAGACTGCATGAAGAATGAGATGGAGATGTAGAACTTACTGTACGATCAGTATGAACTACTGGAGAGTTGCTGGAGAACCTTTGTTATCTTATTCATTCATTCTCTCCTGTCCTCAGGACCCAACATCAGGATCCGGAAGAAGATGCGGGCATGGAACTCCCTGTACCAGTACGAGCCAGAGTCCCTGGTGAACGTTCATTCTCACATTCACTCATTCATCCTCTGATTCACTCTCTTATTCATTCCCTCCTCTCCTCAGGACCCGACATCAGAAGGAGACAGGATTCAGAAGGAGATGCGAGCCTGGAACTCCCTGTACCAGTACGAGCCCGATTCGCTAGTGAACGTGAGTGAAGAAGACAAGGCCGTGGCCAAGCTGATCGCTGAGGAGGCTGTTCTGGAGAACATGGAGCTGAACGCTGCACAGAAACGGGCGGCAGAGGAGGACAGAGGTGCTGTGTGTCTGTGTTTGTGTTTCCGTGCATTTGTGCAAATGCCTGTATCATGGTATCATGTTTGTGTATGTGTCTATGTGTGTGGCCGTGCAAGTGAGTTTGTCTGTGTATACATGTGCATCTCTGTGTGTTTGTCTCTATCTGTGTGTCTGTGTGCAACTATGTGTTCATGACTGCAAATTAATGACATTGTGTGATTGTGTGTCTGCATGTGTGTTTGTGAATAATTCCCAAAATCTACAGGGTAAATATTTTTCAAAGTTTCAAGATTTTCTTGGTGTCCCTTTTTCTGCAAAAGCTGTATGTGTGTGTGTGTGTCTGTGTATCTATGTGCATGTCTTTGCGAATGTGTCTGCGTGTATTTGTTTGTGACTCTCTTATTACAAAAATATCTTTAGGAAAAAAGTTTTCAAAATTTCAACTTTTTTTTCCTTCTCCCATCCTTCCTACAGAAGCAGAGAGAGGCGCCTCCAGCAAGAAGCTGAAATCCGAGACGTTCCGACACAAGGAGAAGCGGAAACGCGACCTGGGGATGGCCAACCGGGAGAAGAGTTACGTGGAGGAGGAGAAGAGAATTCTCAGACAGAGCTTTGGGGACACGTAGCATTCTTACAAACTCACAGACTTTTATACAGTAACTAGTCTTGTTAAAGCATGTTTTACTGAACTCACAGACAAGAGAACTTTAGTCTAGCATTTGGGACACATAACATTTTTACAAGCTGACAGACTTCTGTAAGATAACCAGTTCTAGGGAAATAAAGCGTGTTTTACTGAACTCACAGACTGAAGAGAATACTCAGACAGAGCTTTGGGGTCACCTTTTAACCAACTCGCAGACTTTTGTAAGACAACCCTCTCCTAGCTTTGGGGTCACGTAGCATTTTTAAAAACTCACAGACATCTGTAGGATAACCAGTTCTTGGGAAACAAAGTACATTTTACTGAACTCACAGACTGAAGAGAATACTCAGACAGCATTTTTACAAACTGACAGACTTGAGAACAATAGCCAGTTTGTGTGTTTTACTAAACTCAGAGATTGAAGAGAATTCTCAGACAGAGCTTTGGGGACAAAGGTTCAAACGAAGAAACATGGAGCATTTTAACCGACAGACTTTTGATACCTTAAAGTTTTTTCACTGAACTCATATTAAAACAACCACTGAAAATCCTACGATACGTTTTTGGGACATGTAACATACTTTGTGTTTGTAAACTTTGTATTAGTAGAAAAGAAGGGAGGAGTAATATAGGTTTTCCACTGTACTCTTAAATGAAATGGGATATAGAGATATGCAGATGTAGACACTTTTAGCCCTTTTGAATGGCCAAAAGCTTTTGTCTTAATACCTTTGCATGTCAAATATTAGTATATGTAAATGGTTAGGCCTGAGTTAAGTAACGGGACCAAAAAAATTAATCTCAATCCAATGCGCTGATGGCACGTTTTTGAAAAGCGTAGAATAAAAGTAGACCATACCATACAACAAAGCCACTGACTGGCAACCTGACAGAACTTTGTGGTAACATACATGTTAAAGTGTTATTATTGAACTGGTGTAAAGCAGGTGCTACTCAAAAGGTAGAAGACTTCAGCAATTTTAAAGACACTTTATGGTATCAAACCATATTTATGGTCTTTTGATAACCTTTCATCTGAAGTAGTGTTTCAAATTTTGTATTTGTAATACTTACAATGTACAGGTTAGGCAATAAACGTCAAGTTTAACATTTGTCTTTGAGTATTCCACTACACGTAATGTAATAAGGAGAAATCACACAACAGTACTTTATTGCAATTAGAAGGACTTTTATTTACATTGTACTAGTAAATAAACATGTATTATTAATGTGAGGGTACAGATCTAGTTCTACGGGATTTGGGAGAAATTGAAAGTTTTATGAACCAACAAATGTCAGAAAAAAGTCCAATTGTTATAATGGAAGCTCATCTGTTTTGTTGTAGTCTCCAAGCAGACCCTACGGTGCCTTAGAAATAGTATCAAAACTGGCCAGGGACTTAGTATACCGGCACCAGGGTCTGCCCTCAGTCGGGCTGATCTGACGCTATTATCATCTATTTGTTGCCTATTAAACTGTGCTTGCCGAGTAGGTGTTAATTGCCCTCCCGGCCTGGGATGGCTCGTGCGCCCCTGCACCGTCTCACGGGAAGTCACGTCACGGGTCACCTACGATGACCGTTACCGGCAGATTTAAAATGCCGGCAACAATGGAGGCCAGAGTACGACGTGTTTTCCGCGATGTATGGGGATTCGAGCCGAAGAAAGCACAGCTCGATTCCATTTTGGCCACTCTGGAAGGCAAGGATGTCTTTGTCGGCATCGCTACCGGTCAGGGGAAATCCCTATGCTACCAATGCAAGCCATAGTTGCTAGCCGGGAGCAGACATCTGGTCCTTGACGCAGTTTTTGCCGGACGAAATTACAAAATCGCAGAACGAAATAGAAATAAACTTTCAGGAGACAGAAATGGCAGCGCGCTTGGCTTGTTGTGGTTCTTTCTACCGCATCCAAACATAACAAAGAGGATTACGATCAGGCGGCATGTTTTTAAAACTCATAACGTTAGTTTGGTGTTATTATATATGTATATCGAAATTTGTAGTTTGTTTGGCATTATTTTCAGACTTCAAATCGATTTTAAACTAAATATTTTATGTATTGTGGCGCTTGTTCTATTACGTTGCGATGCTGTCAAATTTTTCAATCCGGCGTCATTTGGCGCGAACCTACCGCTGGGAAGTGCGCGCATAGCGCGCGGGTCACTGACTTTGTCCAGTGTAAGTCGCTCGTAAAGTAATTAGCACTTGACAACAGGGTGGGGCAGCGACACCATTGTTGAATAGAAACGCTCCACCCTGTTTCAGTGCAGGCAGACCTCCGGTGCCCGTTTGACTCCCTTAGCCGGCTATCTCCCTTTGGCCGGCTAACTCCTTTGCCAGCTTTGATACTATCTCTAAGGCACCGTAGGGTCTGCTTGGAGACTAGTTTTGTTGTAATCATAGCACAATGCTTAACATTCTTCCAACACAAAGGTACACACAGATCAACTTTTCAACGACCACTGTCGCCTTCTTCAGATCAATAATGACAATTCACTTCAAAATGATTTTGATCCTTGCATACCTTGGTGTTGGAAGAAAGTTTAACTTAAGCATTGTACTTGAATTCAAATTGTTAACTTAACTACTGAGAGAGAATTCTTCCACAGAACCATGAAGACCTGTAACAGCCATTTAAGTTTTATTGAACCGAGGAATGTTTATGACAACCACTATTCAAGACAAAGTTATATCTAATTGATACTGACTGTTGACATTTTTAGTATCTATGTGAAAATACAAGTGTTAGTAGGCAATCCTGTATATGCTGTATTCTACAGATGTGATGTATCCTTGAGGAATTTTGTGAAAATTAAGTGATGTTGAAACATTCAATTTGTAATTTGTATGATTCTTTTACATACTTAGTATTATCCATAATGGCAATGACAGTGATAACATCTGTGAAATTAAACTAACTGGAGTGTTTCTGATCTGCATCATGTTGTAATTGTTGTTATTAAATGTGTTTCAAAAGTGTACTTTGTCGCAGTAGAAAAGTCACACTGACACTGGTCACCTTTGTGCCAGGTGCTTCTCAACCAAATATTTTCTCATCCTTTTTTTTTAGAATCACGTTTTCTCATATGTTTAGATAAGGCAGAACTGTCAGCTGTCCTGTATCCATGACTTCTCAAACATGCAGGGTTTCTCCACGTGTTTCCTCATTATTGTCCAAGCTGAAGTTGGGTTGAGAAGATAGAAGCAGTCTCGATTTTGATCGTCTCCGTGACCCAATTGGGCACAAGATCGGTGTCATATTACTGATTCGAACTCAGAGCTTCTGGGTTATGTAACACACACTGCTCCTTCACATACCGCCCCTTCACATACAGTCCATTCACATACAGTTCCCTCGTGCCTAAATTGGCGATATGTAACCCTGGTTAAATAAAAATAAACAAACAAATAAACACACAGCTTCTTTACTGAGCCCAATTGCAAACAGCCCATACTGCTAAAACAGCTATTGTACCAACGGGCTTTCGTAGATCTGGGTAGCCTGACGTGATAGCCAGTCCAGGTAGACAGCCCAGCCTTTTCCGTAAACCCATTCAATCAATGGCCTTTGGACTGTCCGCACATAGCCATTATAACCAGAAATTATTAAGTGATACCTGAGGTTTATGATGGTGCTAGAGTGAACAGCTAGAAATGCTGAAAAACGCGTCAAAGTCGGGAAAATATTTCTCGGAATGTATCAAGCGGTAAACGTTACAACAAACACACACAGATCATCTCACTTTTATAAGGGGTGCTTTTCATTCTATTTTTATTGTTTCCGAAAATAACATTCTCCTTCTATAGATAAAATTACAGAATTTGTATAAATAATAGATATTTGCAAGCCAATAAATTTTATACATCGTGGTTTCTAACCTTTGATACAATGTCATCTTTTAACGAATAAACACCCCTTTTCGTTAGTGGTAGAGCCCAAACAGCCAAGAGCCCAACTTCCGGGGTCAGCGACAGAGCTCGAAAAGTAAACTCACGCGGTCGGGAAGAAACAACAAAGGAGTTTCTGCTGCCAGATTTAGTTTCTGAGACGTGCCCAGTATGTAGAGATGTCGTGAACTTGCTGGAACTCAAGGTTTTGGCGCGGTGAAGGTAGTGCTACTATTAGTAGAGAAACTACGCTGGTGGTGGAGTCGCTCAGGTAATAAATTAAGGTAATTTGCTGTGAAACTTACTAGAAACACCGGTAAACTTGCTTTTGTAATTTTGCACCAGTGTAAGATCATTCAGCTATATGTTAGTAGTTACTCCGTTCTGACAGATCCAGGTTACGTTGTATATTGCTATGAGTATAGCTGTGTTACCTAAACAAATGTGTACACTCAGCTGAGGTACAGGTACAGGCGGGTCAGCCTTTTTACCGGAAAACAGAGGAAAACACAGTTAAACACCGGAAAACACAAGAAGGAGTGTATAATCTACTGAAATAAAGTATGTTTTGATGAGTAAACATGACAAGTCGCTATATTTTGCCACAGAATAATCTACATATGGCCCTGGAATGAAGAAATCGTCAGAAAAATGCATGAGAAAACGGGCCGGCGGCCATGTTTGTTTTCATTGCAGAATACATGTTTGTTTAGCGGGGTCTGATACTTTCACAACAAGACAGCTGATACCTACCGAACTTCAGTGCAAAAATCTGTTATATATTGGCATAGATATGATATATATGAATCTACTCGGATTGTGATAAGGATCTGTTTTCTGTATTTCTTAATAAAGCTTGCTTCTTCTAGCCGTCAACGTTACATAATTTTGCACAATTAGCACGTCCAGTCCGCCGGGTGGCGGCGGCGGTCCGGCCCGTAGTCTCATGCATTTTCTGACGATTTCTTCATTCCCGGCAGGGCCATATGTAGATTATTCTGTGGCAAAACATAGCGACCTGTCATGTTTACTCATCAAAACATACTGTATTTCAGTAGATTATACACTCCTTCATGTGTTTTCCGGTGTTTAACTGTGTTTTCCTGTGTTTTCCGGTAAAAAGGCTGACCGGGTACAGACCTGTACAGGTACAGGTACACAGGGTCTAGTTAACTTAAATACAGGTCCGGACCTGTGTCTGTTCCTGAACTACTCATTCAAGTTACTAGTACACTTTTGAACTGATGCCTACCGTGTTTAATTGCACTTGACACAAGCCTACATCAGATTTAGAATTAATTCCTCTCCACCACCAGTTGGGATTATTTTATGGAAACAAAGACGAAAACCGACCCCATGTTGCCAACATTAAAATTGCAATGCATTTTTCCTGAATGCTAACGTATTTGGGAAATGTTTACTTTACTAAGTTAGTATATGCAAGTTTGGGGTGTTTTACTTTACCATCCTGGTACAGCACAGTACAGTCCTGGTACACAAGGGTCCAGTATTTTGGACCTGTACCTAATTGATTGTACCAATACTGTATCATAGTGGATCATATACTTACAAATGAGGTAACGTTACCTATATGGTATACCTTGTGTATGTGCCATAATGACCAACATCATGATCTTGGGAACTACTAGTAATGGAAGAAGAAGAAGAAACCAAAGTGCAAAACTCAGGTGACTGATACAATTACATCACTTCACCTCACCTAGTCCCATCCTCATCAGGAGGGTTGGGGACCAATGGTTGCCTCCAGCACAAGTCTCCTCCATCCATCCCTGTTCTTTGCCAATTACATACCACTGGCTAACTTGCCATTTATTCTTGCAGGAAAATGACCTGACCTACGACCTGTGACATACAAGGAGCTGAAATGGTGGGCCGTTTCCCGCAGGTGTCTTCTGATGAGAACTCCTCAGATGATGAGGGGTTAAAGGTCACAGAGGGGGCAGGGGTCGTAGAAGAACGCCTTCAAGTGCCTCCGTCGTCATACCAGCGGCCTGGAGGCTTGTCGCGGCGAAGAAGCCGCTTCAGACAGAAGAGGAGATTTCCCCGCTTTTGGAGGGGCGTCAACGTGTCAAAATATGTCACAGTAAGGATTCATGAACTTTTTCTCTTTCATTAGAAACTTACTAAAAATTGACGATAAAACAAGGCTGTTCAAGCCATTCAGATGTTTGGGGTTACACTATCACTCACTCACTCCGTCAAGCTCGCTCGAAGTCTCCATGCTACTAGTTTCCTCCACCCCTCTTTGTCATCCATCGCTGCGGGAAATTGCTGCAGTTCCAAACCGCTGTCTTCAGCAAGCTGCTGAATGTACAACTTCCACAGTCTTCCCCTGCCTCTGTTTCCGTGATTTTGATTCCACTACACTATCAGGGCTCGAAATACCATCTGCATATGCAGGTTCATCATCATCATCTGGGCGTGCTGGTTGCACGGATGGCCATGACTATATGCAGGTTAGTGCAGGTAAAATTGGAGCTCTGCAGGTATTTCTGGTGTCTACCTGCACTTAACCTGCACCGGTCCATGTACTGGGTTTTATACATACAATGTAACTGCCCTATAAATACTAGGTGCATATGGAATGTTATCATCTGCATTGACTGTTGCCACCTACAGAGTATAAAAGAAAAAATAGCAACGGTTCCTGAACAATTTTAGTTTGATCCATTCTTCCTAAATTCAGAGTGTTGCAGGTAAAATTTGTCTGTAGTTTTCAATGTTACCTGCACCAGTTCAGGTATGCAGAAAAAGTATTTCGAGCCCTGACTTATACTACATGTAGATTGTTATGTTGACAAGCATTTTCCCCTCCCCAGTGCTGTGGCAGTGACAGCGAGGACAGCGAGGTCGACGACCTCCAGGAAGAGCTGGCCAGCTACCTGGCCGAACAGGGCAACCAGGGGTCAACGACCTCGCTACAGTTCCAGCTCCCCCAGGGGTCCTACATGGAGGGGGTTCTACCACTGCGATATGGGGAGGAGGTAGTGAATTTGTCGTTCTTTTCTTTTGTTTCTCAAAAGTTGGTCTCTGTTAGATTCATTCTGAAGCAGAATGTAAACATACTGTAAATGCATTTAAGTTTGCAGGGATTTACTTTGAAAAATTCACGTTAGCAGGAAAATGGAGTGTTTGCGGTGGTTTTAAGTTTGCGGTAGTGCCATAGTCTGTAGTCAAAAACTATAATGAAAAAATAACATAAAACCACCAGGTACATTTCTGCATTTACAGTATTGTAATTCAATTCAAACATTTAAATTTAAATTCAAACATTTAACTAAGCATTGTGTGCAAAACAGGAATGATCTTAGAATTATATATTAAATTATTTTACATAATATAAAAGATGTGGGACAACACTTTTAGACCAGCTAGATTCTCCATTACTAAGTCTTCAGTAAACCTTTCCTCATGACTGCTTATTTGTTCCAGAGTCGGCCATATTTGCTGCTGAACAAGGTCAACTGCCCCTCCATGGAGGTCATCAGCGAGCACCTCCATCGGACGTGGCGGATCGAGAGGCCAAAGGTCATCCTGTCGCTGTATTGCGAGCCCGAACACTTCAGCCTCTGGAAGCGGAGAAAGATCTACGACGCTCTTCAGACTGGGCTCATCAAGGTCAGATTAAGAATCACTTTGACTTTGACTTTATTAAGTATCAGTATTATATTACCATAAGTCACTGAGTTAAGTAGTATTGTTGAATATGTTTGTTAGAATGCCTGCAATGCATAAAATTTTTTCCTCATATTTCCAGTAATTTAATTTTGTTTTATTATAATTATACATGATATTGTGTTCTGTAAAGTGTTTTTTACTTAAGATCAAAGAATAGAAAACAGTAAAATCACACCAAAAGAATTAACTTAAAGTTTATACCAAACAAAAAATTCTCAAACTTACAGTTAAACTTACAATTAATTAAGTCAATTTGAGTTAATTGTAACTGATCACCAGATAGATTCAGATTCAAGTTTTAATGAAAATATTTTTTAAGTGTTTACTGCAGCATTCTTATTACACAACCAGTGGGTACTTACATTGCTTACGTTTCGATGTCTTTCAGACACCTGTGTCAGAGCTTCCAACTGGAGTTCTGCTTCTCACCGCTATATGTAGCCGAACTCCAGTTAGAAGCTCTGACGAAGGTGTCTGAGAGACATCGAAACGTAAGCAATTGTATACTAAGTACCCACTGGTTGTGTGATAAGAATTCTCCTTCATCCAGTCTTGATGAGATTTGGATCAATAATCAAGATTGACAACAGAATTTACAATTATATTTCTCCCACCAGCTTGCCTCCACCACCAACATGTGGCTCATCACCAACGGAGCGAACCTCGGCGTGGGGAAACTTGTCGGGGACGCCATGAAGCGCGAGAAGGCGCGGCGGGAGTATATCGTGGTAAAGGAGGAGGAGGACCAGCCCATGCTGAGGGCCGTGGGGATCTCTCCCTTCTGTGCTGTGGCTCACATGTTGCCCAGATGGGTCAGTACATATCATATAGCCTTACACTTTGTTACAGGCTTTTAGCTAGTGGTAGTGATACTAATGCTCTGTTGTGTTCAGGCTATTAGCTAAGGTTTTATTATAGGGGGTCCAAATTTCTTGGTCTGACTCACTACTGTAGGGGGGTCTGGGGGGCGCCCACCTTCCATGGTGCAGAGCTCTCGAGAATTTTAACTTAAAATGATGCATTCTAAGGTATCCTGATTGATTGATTGATTGATTGATTGATTGATTGATTAACATGGATAGGGAAGGACCCCAAAATCTTCTTGATTAGTGTGGCAGGGTCTTTTCCGGCCACCGTTGGTAGCAAATAGATTGATTGATTGATTGATTGATTGATTGATTGATTGATCATGTATTGACACAGCGCACCATCCAGGATGGAGTGAGAGACCAATGGGAACTGAACCCTGACCATACGCACTTTATCGTGGTGGACGACGGGACTGACGACAACTGGAACGCCGAACACGAGCTGAGACTCCAGCTGCAGCACCACTACAGGTCCCCCCGACAGACGTACAATGGTACGACCCGTTTGCTGCATAAATTAGAGTAGTCAGGATAGAAGGCAACCTTGTCTAGATCTGGAGCCAGTTTACAATGTAGCCCTAGATCCGGACGCTATTTACAATACCGTCCTAGGGCCTACTGTAGGTCAGATCCAACTTTTGTTCGCTGGGCCTTTATTCTTGCAAGTTGGGCCAGATTCTTGAACTCCCTACCTTCCTAACGCACTTACCTGCCTCCCCAGGCAAAAAAACAACTCCAGAAGCCCCGTTAACGTATAAATGTTACGGAAGAATTAAAAGAAGGTTGTGTAACGAAGAAGATTTTGTTCAATTGATCTACCAACCTGATGAAACTATTTACGGAAGTACAACGTACCTATATCTCAGCACAATCCTCAGTACCACTACAGTTCCCCCCCGACAGGTCTACAATGATACGACCTGTTTCCTTTTAGATAACAGTAGATTCCTAGCTATCTAGTAGTTCCTTGACCTCCCGATCTCTTTGGGGGACAAGGTACAAATGTAGACATGAAGAGCTGTCTCCAAGCTCGTCTCTCTCTTGCCATAAAAAGGTTACTCTGTATCTTGACCTAGAGCCAGTTAATATGTTGAAGACTGGCCACATATGAACTAGTAGCATCCATTGTCAATCTGAATCTTATGGTTGTCAGAAAATCTGCTCCCCTGGGTAATAGGGCACGTGGCCAGGGCATGGGGGCACTGCGTCCTTGTAACCCTCTTAGACAAAGCCAGATGCTAATAAATTTTACTGTTCTTTTGAAAGTGAAACCCATCTAGTGAAATGACAGATCCCTGATTCCAACAGTTACTAAAATAATTGAACATAATTTCATGTTCTGTCCAACTCAGCAAACTTAAGACGGAACATATATCATATCGTTTTCATTAGCATTTTGGTTCAAGATACATGTAAGTACTCAGAGTCATTTACATGTACATATGATTTTGCCTTCTACATTTGTATGTGCAGTTCTTCCCGGGACCACCTCCAGAAAGAAGGCGAACCCCGTGGTGTGTGTGTTGGTGCAGGGAGGCCCGGCCAGTATACAGTATGTACAGGGATGTGTACAACAGGAGACTCCTGTACTCCTACTGAAGGGAAGCGGCAAGGCTGCCGATCTGCTGGCCTTTGCGTATGAAGAGATCAAAGAAAGGTGGGTGCAGTACGTAATAACAGTATTAGGGGATTGATTCCTGCCCAGTATACAGTACGTACAAGGGTGTGTGCAACAGGAGACTCCTGTACTCCTACTGAAGGGCAGTGGTAAGGCTGCTGACTTGCTAGCCTTTGCTTACGAGGAGATCAAAGAAAGGTGGGTAGTTTGAATTTGCTTCTGGATCATCTGGTAAGGGGTTCAAATCCAGCCCAGTATACAGTACGTACAGGGGTGTGTACAACAGGAGACTCCTGTACTCCTGTTGAAAGGAAGCAGCAAGGCTGCGGATCTGGTAGCCTTCGCTTACCAGGAGATCAAAGAAAGGTGGGTAATTCTGCTTCTGGATCGTCTGGTAAGGGGTTCAAGTCCCACTTTGTATAGTACAGTATATAGTACATACAGGGGTGTGTGCAACAGGAGACTCCTGTACTCCTACTGAAGGGAAGCGGCAAGGCTGCCGATCTGCTGGCCTTTGCTTATGCGGAGATCAAAGAAAGGTGGGTATTTTTGCTTCTGGATCATCTGGTAAGGGGTTCAAATCCAGCTTTGTATAGTACAGTATGTACAGGGGTGTGTACATCAGGAGACTCCCGTTCTGCTACTGAAGGGAAGTGGCAAGGCTGCCGATCTGCTGGCCTTCGCTTATGAGGAGATCAAAGAAAGGTGAGTAGTTTAAATTTGCTTCTGGATCATCTGGTAAGGGGTTCAAGTCCCATTTTGTATAGTACAGGGGTGTGTGCTACATATGCCTTTCTCTGCTAAGCACTCAGCATTTGTGAAAGATTATGACTTTTTGAAGTTAAACACATACACCACTACCAGTGGTATAGCCCCCTACTGTAGTGATTGCACAAAGTTGTGTGGCCCAAGGGCTGCAGAAATGCTGATGGTTGCCACCCTATGCACCATCTGGTACCTGAAGGACTTTAACCTTATGTTATCAATTATGTTCTTCAAAATCCTCACTAGCCACGAACCACAAAATGTGTACAATTCTTTCATAGCAGTTAATTCATCCCACATATATAATACTAGATTTTCTGTATCCAACAACTTCAGACTACCCAAACCTAAAACAAACAGTGGAAAACGTACATTTCTGTACCGAGCAATTATGCTCTGGAACTCATTGCCATCTGACATTAAGTCACTGTGCACATTGTCCAGTTTTAAACAAGCTATCTCAAACATTGTCATCTAGACCTCTGACCTCTAGACACTGTACTCTATTGCACTCTATTGTAAATACTTTGTGATTGTTGTATTTTTTAAAATGTATGTATTCATGTTGATTGAACCTTGGAAGATTAGCCCGTGAGGGCTAAAAGGTTTCTTAATAAACAACAACAACAATCATCAGATCCTGAGACTTAAAGCCTGAAGAAGAGAAGGGCAAGAACCAAAGGTGAATAACCCCAGTATTTATTAATAGGACAAACCTCATATTGACCATGGCAATGATGTGAAATTCAAGGGAGACAGCAAACATGCCCAAGGCCATGCCCCTGTCTCTCCAATTCCTTTCACAGAAGAATGTACAATATGTGCAAATTGACTTTCGGATTTATTTCGGCAAGTAAAGAGACTGTCGGTCCACAGTGTCACTGCTGCCATTAGATATCCAGTGAATTATGTCTGCTCTCAGAAAATTCTAGAACCACGAACTGTCAGGCAACAGGGGTCGTGGTTGACCGAGAAAAACTTGGATGGAGTGTGTTAGGAGGGACATCAAGGAGTGCGGTCTAACGGGTCGACCCACTGGACAGAGCCGCATGGAGGCGCGGTATGAAGACTATCTGACTGCTGCCTACCCCTGTGTCAGTGACCCCAGCAGCAGTATAATCAAATACTGGATAGTGGATACTACAACTTACTACTACATGAAAAACATGCGGAGTCTGGAGTCTACTAGACCCAGAGGAGGTGTGTTTGTTTACCTTCGAAGGTTTCCAGTATTCGTCCAAGGTTTTCCTTGGCTCCCTTGTGAGAGATTGCGAAATAGCTCACATAACCGGGGCATGTTTAAATGACATTTAAGCTGACTTCTATTAGACTGTAAGGAGACAGGCATCCATGTGCCAAAATTCCAAGGCCTGCCTTTTATTTGCTAGAGCTTTTCGAGCTTAACTGCTACAGGTGCTTGAAATACATGTAAGTTATCGCCACAGAATTTCCCATATGGTGCCACTGTTGGATGCTACGTCCAATGTAAAGCCACGTGTTTTGTTGGTTTTTGGCTTGTTTAAAGTGAAAATATAGCAAGTTAGAGCACAATCATAATATTAAAGTAACAGGCAGGGAGAAAAACTCCAATAGGATTGTATTCAATCCAGACACCTGAGTGAACCAAGGCATAATACTATAGGTCTGGTCCATTTTTTGGACTGTACCAACAAGAAAGTTGGAAAATTAGATGATCTTTTTTATCTATTCCTGACAGTCACTTAATTATTATTGCTGGATCTCATTTTAACATTTTGCTAAATTCTTGGAACCAGGAAATTACATTTGTCTGGCCTAAAGTCAGTTTTAATATCTCAATACGTTGATTCACCGGTCCATGTTAAACCTAGAATTGACATATTTGTTTACACTCTGAGGATCCTTTTATTTGTCCCTGGTCCTTGCAATAAAGACGTGTGACATAGCTGAGGTGACTGACACTCCATGTGCCACTGTGTGTTGCAGTATGCTGTTGGTATAAATGTAACCCACCATGCCCCGATGTTGGTCCAGCGGATCAGATACAGGTCTGAACAAAAAAACGGATCTGAATAAAATCAGTGGACCAGATTTTGGATTGAGTAAAATAAACACAGATTATATGCTTAGGTCAAAGAGCTTTGCACAATTTCAAAATGCTAGTTTGAGTCAGATGCATTGCACACAACTTTCCCAGATAGTGGAGCAACGCCCACCGAGCCTCCTTGGCTAATCTGTGCCCAAATCACAGTACGGATTTGGTGCGCCAATGTGCCAACATCTGCACATTGGTCTCCCATGCACCAAGAACCGTGACGGTTAATTCTTTTTAAAAGACTTAAAGGGGCTACTTAAATTTGAGTTGTTCGTTTATGGAGTATAAAAATATTAATAAATATAAAGGCATGAGAACAAGGTGACACAAAGAAAATAAATCAACATGCCAACAGTTTCAGTTTCAGGGTCTCTTTCATTGTCTTGACACTATGTGCAACAGGCCTCCTCAGAAAGACTGGATGCAGTAGTTAAGGGTCATCATCACTTAAGGGTAAAGCTGTCTGGGATGATTTCTAAGACATTTCGAAGCACTTCTCTTTGTCTTGAACATTACTACAGACTCTGACCTCCTCAGGAAGACTGGATGCAGTACTTATTATTTTTTTTAATTAAGATTGAAGCTGCCGGGGATGATTTGTAAGACATTTCTAACACACTTCTCTTTGTCTTGACATTTAACTACAGGCCTCTCAGGACGACTGGATTAGGTATTTGTTTACTTAAGCTTAAAGATGTTTTCTTAGACATTTCTAAGACACTTCCATTGTCTTGACATTACTACAGACCTCCCAAGGAAGACTGGATACAGTACTTAAGAGTGGAGCTGTCTGGGATGTTTTCTAAGACATTTCTAAGACACTTCTCTTTGTCTTTACATTACTACAGGCCTGCCCAGGAAGACTGGATACAATACTTAAGAGTAAAGCTGTCCGATATGATTTTTAAGACATTTCTAAGACACTTCTCTTAATGTCTTCAAGTTGACATTTAACTACTACAGGCCTCTGCAGGAAGACTGGATGCAGTACCTATTTGTTTTATACTTAAGATTACAGATGTTTTCTAAGACACTTCTAAGACACTTCTCTTGTCATGATATTTTACTACAGGCCTCCCCAGGAAGACTGGATGCAGTACTTAAGAGTAAAGCTGTTTGCAATGATTTCTAAGACACAGTTATTTCTTCTTCTTGACATTACTCAATATTATATCATATAATGTCCTTGCATTACTACAGACCTCCTCAGGAAGACTGGATGCAGTACTTAAGGGCGGAGCTGTCCAGGAGGATCTTTAAGACATTCCCCAAGTTGTCTCAGGAGGAGGTCCAGGAGCTGAAGGAGTCGATCATCGACTGTGTTAACGACGCCATCAAGGTCAGGCAACATCAAGGGCAATCAACTTTGCTTAAAAGATCGTAGTTTTTTTATAAAGAAAAAAATCTGATAGTAATTAAAATGCTACATTCAGGTTACTATTTCTGCAGTATGGGTTCATCAGGTAACTATTTCTGCTGTATGGGTTCATCAGGTTTACTATTTCTGCAGTATGGGTTCATCAGGTTAACTATTTCTGCAGTATGGGATCATCAGGTTACTATTTTTGCAGTATGGGTTCATCAGGTAACTATTTCTGCAGTATGGGTTCATCAGGTTAATTATTTCTGCAGTATGGGTTCATCAGGTAACTATTTCTGCAGTATGGGTTCATCAGGTAACTATTTCTGCAGTATGGGTTCATCAGGTAACTATTTCTGCAGTATGGGTTCATCAGGTAACTTTTTCTGCAGTATGGGCTCATCATCAATGCCTTACTGAACAAAATTATACCTGAACTGTTGTTGAACTTTTTTTTTTATTTCATCACTAATTTCTTATCACTGACAGGAGGACCAGGTGTTCCTCAGCATCCTAGAAGTGCAAGGTTTCCATGACGACCTGGAGAATCTTGATAAGTACATCCTGACGGCCATCTTGAAAGGTGAGATTACTTGACTGATTCCATACACCCAGCAGACAACATTCTGCCCTCAGACAGTTTGGTTTGGTTCAATCTTCATCAGTGATATAACTCTAGTTCACCTTTATTCGCGGGGTAACCTTTATCCGTTGAATTTAACACCAGGGTATTTCGGGATATCAAGTTGACTAACGGTGGTCTCAAACTGCATTATATTGAAAAAAGCACTGATTAGAAACCACCGTCCATCTACGTGGTATCCCTAAGTATCCTGTTTTTAATCGGATATAGGTTACCCCACGAATAAAGGTGAACTAGCATTATCACTACTCTTCATGGAGTCCAGACTAAAATGAGACAAAACAGATTGAAATATACAACAAAAATTATGATTTTAAATTTACAGAAAGTAAACATATTAAGGTGAACTCAAAATCAGTGATATGAGAGATTCAGCGAAAGTGGCCTCCGACCTTTTAAGACTCATGCCCATGACCTGTGCTATATATGATAACAGCAGCTGTTATTGAAAAGAATTTGCAGATTGTACATTTTGTAGGAACCAAAGTACTGAGTAACATTATGTCTTGTGACCATTTAATGTTGTCATGACTACTGTGATGTAAACAAACAAACAGGAAACAGACTCTTTCTTTTATTTCTGCCTTCAGCTCAGGCAGATGTTTCCGATGACAATGTGGTGCAGAGTGACCTTCAGCTGACCTTGCAGTGGAACAGACCTGACCTGGCGCTGTCCGAGATCTTCCAGTCTCCGTATTTCCCAGACAATATCAAAGTAAACTCTGTTGTATTTTACATGTTTCCCTTCTCTGACACCGAAGAAAACAAACCTTACAGTCAATGACTTGTCAATTATATCCTCCGCTGCCAGATTTCACATAATCTTTGACACCATATCCTTTTTTTTTAGGTAACATTATATCTAAAGGGCACAATGGCACCACCTCTCTTTCCTAATAGCCATCTTTATGGTGTGTGTATTTACCAGCAGCCAGCAACTCAGAAATGGCAGAAATGCACGACATCGTAGAGTTGATAATTACTAGACTTACTACACTAAGGCCCACCAAGTTGCATATTATGGTTGAAAAGACTTACAGTGTTCAGGACAGAACAGTTGGTTTACATTTTAGATGATCATGATGTAATGTCGGTCTGTCTTTCTTGTGAAAAATTGGTGGGAGAAAAGAGAACTTCAAGATGAAGAAAATACTAATTATAGTAATTTTGCATTAGAGGAAAATAATAAAGATTCTGAAGCCTTTTTAATGCATCAAAAAGTACAGCAACTTTGGTACAGTCGACTACATATTGCATCTCAGCTCTGGTTAGATCTGAGTTAGTCAACACAATCTTACATATAGATGCCTCTATGGAGTGAAATATGTACTAGCCTGGTCCCGACCTCCGGTCGTTGATGTATGTATGTAACACAATCTTTCCCCCCAGATCCCACCGCGTCTGTTTGAGAAGGCTCTACTGAAGAAGGACCGGGAGGAG
Organism: Branchiostoma floridae; assembly: GCF_000003815.2. Classification (NCBI taxonomy): domain Eukaryota; kingdom Metazoa; phylum Chordata; class Leptocardii; order Amphioxiformes; family Branchiostomatidae; genus Branchiostoma; species Branchiostoma floridae. Next base: position 23,411,035 of record NC_049986.1, on the reverse strand, counting down.
TTTGTGGAGCTGTTTCTGTCTCAGGGCTTCGACCCGGGGGACTTCCTTACTAGGAGCAGGTACAGGAGACTGTTCGAGGTACGTACATGTATATGTGTCTACATGTAACAGTATGTGTATGTGTGTGTTTGTGTGTGCCCGTGTGTGTGTGTGTGTGTGCGTGTGTGTGCATGTGTGTGTGGCTGTTTCTGTCTCAGGGCTTTGACCCGGGGTCTTCCTGACTATGAGCAGATACAGGAGACTGTTTGAGGTATGTACTGTGTGTGTGTGTGTATGTTGGTGTGTGTGTGTGCAACTGTTTTTTTTATTTATTCACATATATTTTGCGAGTATGAGGCGGAAAGCACAAATTGCTTATATTAAGCCTTCTACTCAAGAAACATACGCATAAAACAAGAATAGTAAACGACATTACATACATAAGTACAAAATGGATAACAGAAAAATAAATTTAAACAAGACAAGTTGGTGCTGAATCAATTAGGAGAACCTGCCTGTACAATGGATATAGGTAATGACAAGATCAAAAATGTTACAGTTCTGTTGATGTGAGAGAGATGTTGATCCTGATAACAGTAAAGTACATAAAGTAGTGTCGTTGAGGTGCTTTAGGTCTACTATAATATTTGAGACAGCCGATAACAAAGAACTTCTTTGGCTAGTATAGAGTGTGCAGTGTAGTAGATAATGTTCGGTTGTTTCACAATGATATATCCGCATTTGCATGTAGGATAATCAATACAATGGTGTTGAAATAGATGGTAGTTTAACTGACTGAAGTTTAGACGGAGCCTTGTAAGATGAACTGTGGAACGACCTTGGCCATAAGAGAAATGGGAGTATTTTGTCGGCTTGTTGAATAGTGAGTCTAGCTCTTTTTTGAAAGTGTTGATCGAAAGGACGGCTTTAGCATTCGTAGGCAGTTCATTCCACAAGTGAACAGTTGAAGGTAGGAAGGATCTTTTATACTTTTCAGTTTTACAGGCAATGGAAGTAAGGTTTTGGTTTGCGCGAAGGTTGTAAGGGACCGTATCACAGATACGTGGAGGGATAATATTATGTAAGTACAGTGGTGCGAGACCATTCATAATTTTCCAAAACTGAATCAACTGGTGCTTTTTCCTTCTGTCCGCTAGTGTGTCCCATGCAACCTCGGCTAACAAGCTCTCATGTTTAGTGCCTCTCATGGCTCCGGTACAAACTCGTGCCGCGGCCATCTGGACAGACTCAAGAAGATCACAATCTTTGCCGAGAAGGCCACACCAAACAATGTCAGCATATTCAAGTAATGGACGAATCATAGTGACATACAGAGTTTCTAATGTTCCCCGAGGAACAAAATATGATATCCTCTTCAGAAGATTGATTCGCTTCATTGCCTTGGTAATCAATGTAGACACGTGATATGACCAGGACAAGTCACGTTTCAAGTTCAAGCCCAAATGCTTGTGAGAGTCAACTTCCTTAAGCACAACTCCTTTAAACACTAATGGTGGGTGATAGACTTTGACCCTTTTCATGGAGAATGTCATCAGTTCAGTTTTAAGGGGATTAAAAGTTACCAGCCACTGGTCCGACCATTCACCCACCATTCTAAGATCATGGTTCAATCTATTTGCTGAGACGAGCGGATCCAAAACTACTTCCACAAGAGACGTGTCATCAGCAAAAAGATTGGCATCAGTTTGCAAGTTGTCCACTAAATCGTTAATAAAAACTAGGAAAAGGAGTGGGCCCAAAAGCGACCCCTGTGGGACACCTGCGTTAATCGGTAGCCAGTCGGAACATGCCCCATTAATGACAACTCTCTGCTTCCGATTTGTGAGATAAGATTGTATCCATTGAAGAAGTGAACCAGATATCCCTAGTTGGCTTAATTTGAAAAGAAGACCATCGTGCCATACCTTCCATACACCTGTGCAACTGTGCATCCATGCGTGTCTGTGTGTGTGTCTGACTGTGTGTTTCTGACACTGTGACTGTGTGTGTGCATCCATGAGTGTGTATGTGTGTGTGTGTGTGTGTGTGTGTGCGTTTGTATGTGTGACTGTGTGTGTGTGTGCATTTGTATGTGTGACTGTGTGTGTGTTTGTGTGACTGTGTGTGTGTGAGTGTTTGACAAGTGTGTGTATGTGTACAGTCATGTATCTGTGTGTACATGTGTGTGTGGGAGGGGGGGCAGTGTGCATTTCTTTGACATATAATTGAGACTGCAACTGTTGCATTTTTGTAATTTTAAGCACTATCTATATTCATTTTGCAGAAAGCCGATGACAGGGAATTTATCAAGGGAGTGTTTGGAGCCATGGGGTACAACCTGCCTGTAAGTCACAGTTTTTGTCATGATGTCAGACCAATAATTTCAGTAAATACATGTACACTGTCTAACTCTTGTCTAATTTAACTTTGATTTTGAATGTGACAGTCAAAAATCACCACATGACAGCACTTAAAGTTGGTGCAAGCTGACAGTGTGTATTTCAACAAACATTGGTTTGGCCATCACAATTGTACATTGTAGTGTATCCCTGATTTTTACAAAATTGTACAAGTTTGATACCAGATTGAGTGTATGTGGTACTTTCTACTAACTAAAGCATATCAAAAATGCTAATTTGCAAGCACTCTGTAAGATGTTTACTTAACTAGTAGTCTGCAACAATGATCATCAATCAATGGGAGATTTAAAGATGTTTCAGATAGAATCTTGTACGTTGTGCTATCTTGCGTGTGCTAAATTGTTTGATTCTTGAAGATTTTTGTCAGTACATTTACTTGTACATCTGCTGATTTTTTTTTTCTATCACTGCAATGTTTCTTTCAATTACTTTTATCAGTGGGTGACTTTTGTCTTGAGGGTAAACCTGTCTTGCCATAGCCAAGGCTTCTTGACAGACTCTGATGGCTTTGCTGTGATAACCAAGCAAATTCCAGGTTGAAGCCATGTTGGTTAGTGTGCTGGCAATGTCAGCATGTGCTGTACTCTGACCATAGATTCTTTTGAACATTTGCAGTGCCTGCTCATAGAAGCTGTTTGCTTTTTGATGATTTCCCACACATTGAAATGCATGAGCTAAATTGTTAAGTGAAGTTGCAATGTCAGGATGTGCTGTGTTCTCACCATAGATTTTCCGCCTCATTTGTACTGAATGTTCAAGGTAGCTGATTGCTTTTCTGTGATCTCCAAAATCTGCATAATTCCCACCAAGAACTTTTAGTGAAGTTGCAATTTCAAGATGTGCTGCGTTTTCACCATAGATACTCCTGCGCATCTGAAGTGCCTGTTCACAGTAGGTGATTCCTTTTCTGTGATCACCCAGGTCACACAAAGCATTTCCTAAATTGTGGAGTGACACTGCAGTATCGGCATGTGGTGTAAACTGTCCAAAAATTCTCCTCTTCATCTGTAGAGCCTGTTCATAGAAATGAACTGCTTTTGCGTGATCCCTTGAATTTTGCCAGGCTATCCCCAGGTTATTGAGTGAGGTGGCAATGTCAGGGTGTGCCATATTCTGACCATAGATACTCTTATACATCTGCAGTGCCTGTTCTATGTCGGTGATGCCATTAAGTTTTCTAAAAGACAGATTATTCCCTGATTTCTTGAAGTCATGTAAGTTCCGTGCAAACCCCAAGTTGTTGAGTGACATGGCAATATCAGGATGTACGGTATTCTGACCATGGATACCCCTATACATCTTCAGTGCCTCTTCATGGTAGCTGATTGCTTTTATGTAATCACCCAAACCATGCCATGCTGTGCCAATGTTGTTAAGTGACCTGGCAATGTTGGAATGTTCTGTACCCTGACCATAGATACTCCTGGACATCTGCAGTGCCTGCTCATGGTAGCTGATTGCTTTTTTGTACTCACCCAATCTGTCCCAAGCTGATCCTATGTTGGTTAATGAAATGACAATTGATGGATGCCCTGCACTCTCACCACACATGTAGATTGTTCTGTATATCTGTAGTGCTTGTTCATAGTAGCTGATGGCTTTTTTGTGATCGCCTACATCAACCAAGGTTTTTCCAAGGTTATTGATTGATGCAGCAATATAAGGATGTGCTGTACTCCGACCATAGATACTCCAGTACATCTGCAGTGCCCGTTCAAAGTAGTTGATTGCTTTACTGTTTTCACCTATTCTTTGCCAGGCTGTCCCCAAGTTGTTGAGTAAGATGGCAATACTTGTGTGAGAAGTCTGACCATGAATGCTTCTTTTCATCAGATTCTGTAGTATCAGTTCGTGGTACCTTATTGATCTTCTATAATCCCCTAGGCAAAACCACACATGTCCTATATTGTTTAGTACGTCGTCAATGTTAGGATGATCAGTACTCTGATTATAGATACTCCTGGACATTTGTAGTGCTTGTTCTAGGTAGCTGAGTGCTTCATGGTGTTTGCCTAGACCTATCAAGGCTGACCCCAGGTTGTTGAGAATGACAGCAATTTCAGAATGTGCTGTAGCCTGACCAAAGATACTCCTGTACATCTGTAGTGCCTGCTCATGGTAGCTGATTGCTTTTTGGTAATCACCACTTTTGTCCCAAGCAACTCCAAGTTTGCGAAGCAGCTGCATTTTCTCAGGATCGTTTTTTACAGCATGAATAGCCTCTTCAAAGTAGCTGATAGCCAGCCTATATTTGCATAGCTCATGGTACATATCTCCTTGCACTCTGGAAGAAGCATCATAGAAGTCAGACAACTGACCAAGGGTTGGTTTATCTCCAATGAATTTAGACAAAACATTTTTAAGTGGAACTGCTGTGTGGTAGTATCTAAAAAGCTGCTTTTGATTTGGTACATGAAAAGCTGCTTTCAATGCAATTGTTTGCTCTTCATCATTGGTCTGTTTGGATGATTCCTGCCTAATATGCTGTGTTGTTTCCATTGATGTCAAAGCTGACAGGTTTTCCTTCTGTCCACCATTTGCAATGTAGGTTCTGAGCCTGAGTTCTGCTGAGATGCTGGTAAGCACTGTCAGGTGGTGTGCATTGTTGGGACTGATCACTTGCTGGTTTTCCATTTCCTCTATTGTCTCCCAAACTGTGGTAGGTATGATGCCTGAAGATAGTGCCAAGCAGTCTACTGCTACAGCTGGGAAGCGATATATTTTTTTCTTTACATCAATCAATTTTGCTGTAACTGTTTCATTTCTATCATAGCTTTTGATATTTTCTCTAAGTGTCTCCTGTGCCAGTTGTTGAGCCATTTTACCCCCATTAGCTTGTAGTATCTCCACTGTGATGCCCATGTACATGTCAATCAAATCCTGGTCCCCTGCTATCAGGCATGGGTTTCTCAAGATAGTGGCAAGGTGATATCCTTCCTTCAGGTATAGTGTGACATCATTTTGCAAAATTGAAACCATGTTGTTTGGGGTGCAGATGAGTTCTCTGGGTGGCTTGGTCTTTGTTCCCTGCTGGCCCAGTGGAGTCTTGCTTGCTTTTGGCATAGAGCCATCAAATGCAAATCCACGAGGTGTAACAGAGTCATAGTACCAGCTGTCAAGTGGGTTCTTGGAGTAGAAGTCATTGAAAGATTTTATTCCCAGTGCTGGGAGAATGGTTTCTCCCAAGTTGACCACTTTGAGGTGCAGAAAGTGGGTGAGGTTACGGAAATACAACTTATATTGTTCACTTTCTTCATCTATCAAGATGGCAAACTCCAGGTCTGAGTATGGAGTTACCAGTCCTGTGGCCTGTGAACCCAAACCTATCAGGGCATACTTACAGGGAGGGGGACCCATTAACCCAATACACTCTTCTACAAGCAGGCTGATGAACTCTTTCCTTTGCTGGGAAATCTTCTCAAACAACTTTCTGACAGCCTGAGCTCGTTTTGCCTCTATCACTCTGACACGTGGATCATCCTCATCATGTACATAGGGATCCAGCTGATGGTCAATGGTTTCCATCTCCAGCTTGATCTGGTCTCGCATCTTCTTCAGCTGTTTCTTGTGGTTTTCTTTATTTAGAAGGCTTACATTATGACTGATGTCTAAGATACATTTCAGAAAGGACTTCTCTACATCTACAATAGCTGTCACTATGTTACCATTAAGGACTTCATTATTTGACCTGGCTATGGCTGCATTGTAGAGTGCTGCTGCCTTGACAAAGTCTCCCCCGTCTCCTGTCTGCTGACCTCGCTTACTGTAGACATCCCCCAACTTGCACAGGGGCTCCACCTCTCTCTGGTACTGCTGGGCTGTGGGATCTGGGGAAAAGAAAGCCATGGTGTTGGGCATTTTAATTTTTTGTTGGAATAACTACTTGTACAGAAACAAAATGGCACAATCATGCAATCATAAAATAGCCTACATTCTTATGTAGGGGGAGATAAATGTTTAAAATGTATATTTCAGGCAGAGATTGTCAAGTATGATTATCTTTGACTTTGAAGTATTAACTAATGTAATACTATAATTGTTTCTCTCTTTCTCTAGTTAATGCAATTTACTGAATTAAAAAATTGATTTTACTGTACAATCATATTTGAACGGAAAGTTAGTATGATTATTGCCAGTAAGAGTTATCCCTTACCTCTCTCATGTACTGCCTTGAGTGCAGCTGCAAAATGCTGCTCTGCAGAGTCCAGGTCTGCCCTGGCAAGGGAGGAGTCAGCCTTCTTAAGGTGGCCTTGGTACTGACTTGAAATAGAATATGAGATGATCATCAAATTGAATTATTTTGTCATCTTCAGTTATTTATCAATCGGCAGACAAAGATAACTTCTTATCAACATTTGAAGATTAATGATAATTATAAACTAAGATTCCCCCACCTTGTTTTATCAAAATGAAGATGTTGGTTTTGATTGATGTTCCCCAAGTGATGTCCCATGCCGGATCTTCCTCCTTTCGGCCTTGATAGTTTCTGTTAAAATTTCAAAATGGAAGTCATATTTTGTATATAATGTGCTTGTGCTACAGTATTTGTTTATCATGACAATGCTTTAGATTCATGCATATCTATATAATGCACAGCACAAATGTGACTTTGGAGACCTCAATTATGAAATAAATAAGCCTTTTCAAGCATACTTAAAAAAAAAATGTTATTCAAGTTATGGCTTACATATTTGCATTGTCCATGCATGGTGATTTTCATGTTTGACTATTTATACTAGTCTAAGGACTACCACATGTCACAAGTATGAAATTCCAATACTTCATTACATGTACTTACTAGAAGAAATGTGTGGCATTTTTGCATCAATTTGTAATTGATATTTTGACATTAACATTTATATTAATTATTATTAATATTGCATAATATGCAACCAGACTCAATCAATGATTCAGAATCAATTGATCATTCAGACCCCAAATAGAACGTACTAGCTATAGATTTGCTTGGAAACATTAGTCATGTTGTCGTAAATACAGCACAAAATAATGATGGTATTCAATACATAAATGTATCAGATTCTATTTCTTAAACAGCTTGATATCAAATACCTTCTTCACTGCTTCTCTGATCTTCTCCATGTGCTTGATGCGATGTTCCAGAGTCTGTTTTGCTCCAGGATCTGCACTTTTTGTCAAGGCTCTCTTGTACATGGCAGCTGCCTTGGAGAACTGGGATACATCAGAGGTTTTCTTGCCTTTTTCAAGGTAGAGGTCTCCAAGTGATTTCAGAACCTCAACCTCCAAGAACATGTCACCATTTGCAATTGCAGCGACTAATGTATTTGAGTAGATCTCCTCAACAGAGTGCCACGGTATACCTTTAGTTTTTCTGATCAATTTGTCACAAATTTCTGCCACCCTTAAGACATTGCTGTCAGCAGTGCCCCAGTAGTCTTGTGACAACCACAGGAAGTTTGGAGAGTACCCCTGCAGCAGTTGTCTGGAGAGTTTCTCCATGTAGCCGATACGATGTTCCAGTGTTTGTCCCATGTCTGGATTTGTGCAGCGCAGAAGGGCAGCAGCATACAGGGCAGCAGCCTTGTCAAAGTCTACTGAATCTCTACTGAGCTTGCCTTTCTCAAGATGCAGGTCTCCAAGACTTTTCAGGACTTCTAACTCCATTAAGTTATCGCTGCTGAGAATGGCTTCTCTTAAAGCCTGCCCATGACCACTTTCTTTCCCAGTCTGACGCGTGAGGCCCAACTCCAAGTCCTGTAGTTTGTTAGCCAGGCTTGTGACGTCGGTTTCAGACATTTTCGGGTCTTTTTCCTGATGATCACCCTACATCAAAGGATTGTAAACAAAATGTTGCCATGAAAATGTCATGCTGATAGCCTGAGCTTAAAGTTACTTGGGGCCAAGATACATTTCAATGATTTAGAAATTAGTCTTAAAGCATAATGTAACTGTACAGTCATACACACGGTAGGTCAGCAAAGCTTAGACCTTGTTACCTTACAATATTGCCAGTCAATAAGTTGTCTAAATCTCACCTGGATGTTTGATACTCTACAACTGTGAACCTGTCTGCATTATATAAGAGACTTGCCCGTGTTCTGGTGATAATGGCTTGGCTTGTCCCACTTGTTTTAGAGCATTGGAATTCCCCAGTACTGTCACTGTGGGGACTTTCCATTTAGTCATGCCTTTAACGTCAACAGTCTTTTGTTACCTTTTGTTCAATCCATAGCAACCTTAGCCTGGGGCCTGAACCTGGGGTGAAAGGAGCCACGTTACCTGATATGTTTACAGTCATGGTTGGCTGGGGTGTACATGAAAGGCATACCTCAGAGCATGGGCAAAACATAGCCTTCTTTGCTGCCTTGTGGATTGGCATTTATTGTTGGTGGGAGTGCTGATTGGCAATTTTCAAATTATAATAATTGTTCTCTATGCAGGTAAAGGGAATTTGCTGCACCCAAGCAGAGAATATAGACAACCTTATTCTCCTGGGTATAACTCCCTTTCCCAGCATAAAGAACCCTATCCCATGTTGAAAATTGCAAATCAGCGCTCTCTATATACGGAACTAAATGCCACTCCAGAAGTCTGCAGAGTAGGCTTGAGGGAAAACATAACATTGCAAAGACAGACATTGTACATTATGTAAGTTAGAATGCTGGTTTAGTCAGTATCTTCACAATCCTTTACACATTTCAGTGCGACTATTAAGATAATGTATTTCTTTATGATTATTAAGATGCTTTATATCTGAAGGCAAATACATTTGTACAGGACTTATTGTATTTCAAAAATGTCTCAATTTTACAACTTACTAGATTATACAGTCACACACATTTGTACTCCCAGCCTTAAATTGTAAGTTTCCCCAAATCCGAATCACTTTTTAACTATGTAATACTATAAAATCCCCACTGGAAACCAACACCAACAAGATTTTGATATTTTTCACACACACCAAGTTGAATGTTTTCATTTTGACATTATGGAATGACTTAGTCTAGCATTGTTGGCTGACAGTCAAAACAGACTAGCATTGTTGTCAGTCATAATAGCATAGCAAAATTGTATCAAATGACAGTTACTGCCCAATTATTGTATGATTATATTGCTTCATTGTCTTGGTCATATAGTATACACACTCACAGTCCTACAATTGCTAGGAGTTTGGAGTTGTCTTACATGTGTACATACAAATTCTCGACTACGCTGATAGATCATGTGTAAATGAAATTAAATGTCACCAAATAAATTCAGTCTATTTGTAAATTTATTATTTTCAGGATTTTGGAGTCCTCCCAGACAACTTCCTGACCACCCTGAAGAAGGTGATCTGTCAGATTGCGGAGGTTGAAGTCTACTTCTTCTGTCACGAGGACCCGACCAAGGAGCGCCCAAACACGGAGAGGGCCGCGCTCATGTGCCTCAGCAGCTTCCAGAAGAAAACTAAGGTGTGTGGATGTTTAAAAATGGCACCAGTTTTGATTTATATATGATAGGTTGGGTGTTTGACTGCTGTTCTAGAAAGCAGCAGCTTCCATAAGAAAACTTACTAATAATAGGTACTAGGTAAATGTAGAAAAATCGTGTTTATTATTGCATTTAAAGTTTATGAGATCAAGATTAGTACTGTTCATGTTTTAAAACCCCTTTTTCTTCAAATTTGAAAGGCCACATCAATAGAGATTTTTAGATTAAATTTTCTAGATACTGAGCCTAAACTTTATTATTACATTAAATCTACATGTCATTGAAATGTTCTAAAATGACAGACATAAATTAAAGATGATCAAAATGAGCTGGAAACTAAATGACAACAAAAATTTCAAGACAACAAAGTACATCAAGGCCTCTACTCAGTAATGAAAATTTTAAGCTTATCACTGACATTTTTATGAACTTTGAAAATTCTACAATGATTATGAATACCCCTCCCTCCTTAGGTGATGATGGACCTGTTGCTATGGGCGATCCTGGTAAACAAGCAGCGGTTGGTGCGGATCATCTGGGAACAGACCGAGGACCCGATACCGCTGGCGCTCTACATCCGCCGGGTCTACATGTCTCTCACCAAGTTTGTGGAGGACACCACACTACGGAAGGAGATGGAGACCCTGGTTGTGTATGTATACTTCAGAATCTTGTTATTAATAAGAATCTTATCAAATCAATTTAAGACCCAAGCCCCTCTAGGTCTGTATTAGGCCATTTGCTACATTATGTAACCGAACACCATGGGGTGCCTGCTACTTTACGGTAACCATGGTGACAGCGGTCTGGTCTAGGTCGTTGACTTTATTTGAAGAAGAAGAAGGAACGGAGCAAAAACAACATGTTTACTTTTCCATCAAAGTAGACATCATGATAATGATGCAAAATGCAGAACTCAAGCAGCAGTACTAGTTGATAGTTTGTATAAAACTCATCATAATATGGCTTTGAAATCTAGTCTTAGCAAAATTGAATATGTCCTTATTATCACTGAACCAATAAATCAAATTGGTGTGGACTCACTAAATTTAACTTAGTTTCACAGAGTCTGCAAACATTTCTACGTCTCTGTAAACCATTCACATTAAATTTGTTTTCATTATTCTTCCCCTAACAGTGAGTATGAAGACCTGGCAGTCGGTGTCTTAGACACGGGATACAAGGAGTCGACCAAGAAAGCCACGGACATCCTAAATGAGATGATCCCAGACTTGAAGGTCAAGACGGCGATAGAGGTCGCGTACGACAGCAAGTGTAAGAAGTTCATAGCGCATCCCTGCTGTCGGAAGTGGGTTAAGAGGAAGTATATGGGAGGGATCAGTGTGAAGAAGACCATGGCAAGCTTCCTGCCCAGCTGGCTTAAGGTTTGTTTCCTCGTCGCTAACTTCAAGTTCATCTGTTGATACAGTTGTGGTACAGCATATTGTGGCCTTTAATTACTGTTGGCCTATTCTGACTCAATCAAAAAATTGTTCCTTCTGACAGAATCTGATGTGGAATGGTTGACATCAGCACTCAAATACAATTTTACTGGCCTCATAAAGAGCAAAAATGGGACGGTCACCTTAAATGACAGTCATATTTAAAAAGTATGATATTATCAAAGGTATTACACATCCTTTCTCAAGATGAACACTTACTTTTGACCACGATTTTGAGTCTTAGTCAAAATTACCAGAGGTCAACATCAGATTGTTAATACAATGTATAATAGCTAGGTTGGGGACTTCAGTCAGATACTAAAAGCAAAATTAAATGTTGGTGTTCAAAGACTCCATGGAGGACTGTCTACACCATTGATGCAATAAATTGTTAAACAAATAATGCTGTATGATGATGTTTTTGTTCCAGATCCTGCTCAGTGCCTTCCTGATCTTCCCTATGTTCTTCTTCATCGACTTCCGGTTCCTGAAGCCGACCGTTGAGGAGCAGAAGGCTCAGAGGAGAAAGGAACTTTTGAGGGGGAGTCAGCAGAGTGGCATCCAGAACAGTGTCTACCAGAACCCGGTAATACTATAATGTTGTTGCTGTTTTACCTACATTGTAAAGTTTGTACTGATTATGTTGTATATGTTGTTGTTCATTTTCTCCCCAGATATACCAGCATGTAGAGCATCAGGTAGAGGAGCAAGGCAAGCTCTTGAGACAGCTTGCAGTCAAACCCCGCCACCAGCCCGCTTGCACCTGTTTCTCTCTTGCGCACCTGTTTCTCTCTTGTGCACCTGTTTCTCTCTCGCACACCTGTTTCTCTCTCGTGCACCTGTTTCTCTCGCACACACCTGCTTCTCTCTTGCGCACCTGTTTCTCTTTTGCGCATCTGTTTCTCTCTTGCGCATCTGTTTCTCTCTTGCACACCTGTTTCTCTCTTGCGCACCTGTTTTTCTATCAAGCACCTGTTTCTCTCTCGTGCACCTGTTTCTCTCGCACACACCTGCTTCTCTCTTGCGCACCTGTTTCTCTTTTGCGCATCTGTTTCTCTCTTGCGCATCTGTTTCTCTCTTGCACACCTGTTTCTCTCTTGCACATCTGTTTTTCTATCAAGCACCTATTTCACTCTTGTGCACCTGTTTCTCTTGCGCATCTGTTTCTCTCTTGCGCATCTGTTTCTCTCTTGCGCATCTGTTTTTCTCTTGCGCATCTGTTTCTCTCTAGCGCATCTGTTTCTCCCTTGCACACCTGTTTTTCTTCTGCGCATCTGTTTCTCTCTTGCCCAATTGTTTACTCTCTTGCGCATCTGTTTCTGTCTAGCGCATCTGTTTCTCTCTTGCGCATCTGTTTCTCTCTTGCGCATCTGTTTCTCTCTTGCACATCTGTTTCTCTCTTGCGCATCTGTTTCTCTCTTACGCATCTGTTTCTGTCTTGCACATCAGTTTCTCTCTTGCACATCTGTTTCTCTCCTGCACACCTGTTTCTCTCTTGCGCATCTGTTTCTCTATTGCGCATCTGTTTCTCTCTTGCGCATCTGTTTCTCTCTTGCGCATCTGTTTCTCTCTTGTGCATCTGTTTCTCTCTTGCGCATCTGTTTCTCTCTTGCGCAACTGTTTTTCTTTGGTGTATCTGCTTCTGCCGCACCTACTTCTCTGGCGTGCACATGCTTCTCTCTTGTGCATCTGTTTTTCTTTTGTGCACTTGTTTCTCTCTTGGGCATATGTTTTTCTTTTGCGCACATCTTTCTCTCTCGTGCTCTTTTGTCTCTCTTGCGCATCTGTTTTGCTCGTGCACCTACTTCTCTCTTGCGCGCCTGTTTCTCTCTTGCACCTGTTATAGTGTTGCACTGTACAGGGTACCACTGCAGCTGCACTCTCAACACCTGCCTACTGATCCATTATGATTGTAACACAGAAAAAAAATGATAAATAACTACATTGTACATGTTTTATGTAGTGCATTTTCTCCCCAGATATACCAGCATGTGGAGAGGCAGGTTGAGGAAGGCTGCAAGGCATCTTGTAGGTACTGTACGGTCTAGGAGCTGTACTCTCAACACCTGCCTTTTAAACCATGATTGTACTACCGTACTACCTACAATGTACAATGTTTGTGCTGATTATGTTGTGAATTATCTTCCCAGATATACCAGCACGTAGAACGTCAGGTAGAGGAAGGTTGTGAGGTATCTCGTCGGTACTGTACAGGGTAGCAGCTGTACTCTCAACACCTGCCTTCTGAACTATTATGATTGTACCCAGTACAAGTTTGTACTAATTATGTTGTACATCTTTTCCAGATATACCAGCATGTGGAGAGGCAAGTGGAGGAGGGCTGCGAAGCTTCTTGTCGGTACTGTACAGGCTACCACTGCAACTGCACCCTCAACACCTGCCTTCTGAACTTCTTCCGCCGAGTCAAGGCCCTGTGGACGGCCCCCATCACCAAGTACTGGGCTCATGTGGTAGGTTGATTATTCATTATTCAAAGTTGCCATTCTTTGTGTTACTCTAATCTTGTAAAAAAATCTTCTGAAAGTTTCTAATTAAGCTGTATTCATTAGAAAAAATGTTAATTGAAAAATAAGTTTGAACATTTATATTTTAATTCTTATTAACAGAATCTGATATGACTGACAGACATACTGAATTGTTCAAAGTAGACATCCTTAGAATACGGTAGATATAAGACAATACTTTACTTAATGATGCTTAAACTTCATGCACCCTTATGCAAAACATTTTTCTTGTACCATCAATTTGAGATGCAACAGTTACTGTCAAAAGTTAACAGAATCATGAAATTTACGTCGTGCACTCGTACACCACAAAGGATGCTATTTTTTTCTTTCACTTTACCCAGAGCTGCGTCACATGATATTCCTGTTCTTACTGTCCCTGTCTATGCACTGTTGCCATTCATGTGTATTTACACCACAAGGGGTGTTGATTGCTTTTGTTTCTATCTGCCCCCCTCCCCAGCTGTGTTACATGATCTTCCTGTTCCTCCTGTCCCTGTCCGGACTGCTCCCATTATAATAAGATTAACCATGAGGGATGTTGATTGCTTTTGTTTCTATGTGCCCCCCTCCCCAGCTGTGTTACATGATCTTCCTGTTCCCTCTGTCCCCTGTCGGACTGCTCCCATTATAATAAGATTAACCATGAGGGATGGTGATTGCTTTTGTTTCTATGTG